>NC_092342.1:347916000-348223000 GCF_046630445.1 Rutidosis leptorrhynchoides | reverse complement strand
AATGAGAAAATTTAACTTTATTGAGTACGCAGCGGAAAATGAAATGTCGTTACAATAATGGAAATAACGATAAAGTAATTGTTCATATGCAGAAGTAATAAATGCGATATCTCTTGATCCTAAATCCAAGTAGCATCACATAAGTAGTAGATAAGAAAGCTTGAATCAAACAGCACCTGAGACAAAACATGCTAAAGTGTCAACCAAAATGGTTGAGTGAAGTTCATAGGTTTAACAAAAGTAGTTATCGTTGTTTTTAGACCACAAGATTTAGTTGTAAAGTTGATCTCCCGCAGGATCAAAAAGTAGATCTCGCAGATCCAAAAGTTATGCCAGTGCGTGATATTTAGACTAAACATTCAAGTTTGCCCCATGACAAGTTGTGTCTGTCCTTGTCGGTTTAATTTCATTATCAAGTAATACAAAGACTTAGTCAAATGTATCGGGGACGTTACTCCCGATAGGCCTACCCCCAATAAATAAGCATGCCGCAGCACTTAAAAATATCACTGTAGGGACTTAGTCGAACATAGCCGGGTATAGCATAGTTTTAACAGTTGGTACTGATATTTAGACTAGACTTTCAAGTTTACCCCGTGTCAAGTTATCGTTTATACTTGTCGGTTGGGGGCTTGCTGGTCATAGCCCAACATATCACAGTTTAATAGTAGATACGTGTAAGTACTGATATTTAGACTAGACTTTCAAGTTTACCCCGTAACAAGTTATCGTTTATACTTATCGGTTGGGGGCTTGCTGGTCATAGTCCAACATATCGCAGTTTAATAGTTAATACGTGTAAAACAGTTATAAAAGTTGTGCATGTATTCTCACCCCAAAAGTTATAAAACAGTTATGAAACAGTAAAAAGTGGAGCTATGAATTCACGTATATAAATATTGTAAAACAATTATTAAAATATTGCATGTTAAAAATTTAAAAGCAAGCATGTGTCTCACCCCATAGTTTAAAAACAGTAATGAAATAGTAAAAAGTGGGGCTATGAAATTCACGTATATAAATATTGTAAAACAGTTATTAAAATATTGCATGTTAAAAATTTAAAAGCAAGCATGTGTCTCACCCCATAGTTTCAAAACAGTAATGAAATAGTAAAAAGTGGGGCTATGAAATTCACGTATATAAATATTGTAAAACAGTTATTAAAATATTGCATGTTAAAAATTTAAAAGCAAGCATGTGTCTCACCCCATAGTTTCAAAACAGTAATGAAATAGTAAAAAGTGGGGCTATGAAATTCACCTTAGTAAGTAGAGAGAGTTATTCCTCAGAATAGAGAGTTGAACGAGTGAGCAGGAAAGTCAACCTATTGACATTTAAGAGTAGTTAAGTGTTTTGCCCATGTTTAAGTTTAAGTATGTGTTTAAGTATAGTTTGTTTTACTAAGTTTCTATTCCTAGTAAGTTACTATTTTTATAAAGTTTCTATTTTTAGAAAGTTTCTTATTTTACTAAGTTTCTATGACTAGAGAGTTTCTACTTTTATGATTGTTTCCATTTTAGGATACTTGCCGTATTAGATAAGCTTCCAATCACCCCTTTCCCTTCGAATGGCTAATTTAGATCTAGGGGCTTGAGCCATAGGATCCTTTAAATCGGAAATCCAAACCCTCTGCCTAGAATCTCGTAGAAACCATTCGTCAAGAAAGTTCGAAGATCTATACATCTCTAATACATATCCCAAAATGTTTTTGTGCTACAATATAATTAGTAGGTTATAGGTGCTAGTAATAGTAATAGTGTATACATGTTAAGTACTAGTATAAGTAGTATTAGGGTTTCATTAATTAGGGTTAGTTAATTAAAGTAGTAATTAATAACTAGGGTTTAGTAATTAATGTCCTAGGGTTTCATAAATGTTTAGAGTTTAATTAATTAGGGTTTAAGAATTATAGTTTAGGTGTAATTAGGGTTTAAGGTTTTAATATGTATATGTATATATAATTCGTATATATATGTGTATATATATATATATAAATATTTTTTTTTTTTACATGTATATATGTATATATAAATCTAGGTGTGTTTATGTATATACTTATGAATAACAAGTTTATAATATGAATATGAATTATCAAAGATCAAAGTTTATGTAAATAGTTTAGGGTTTATGTTATACCTTTGAAGACTCAAGATAATTAACAAAGAAAAGATGAACACGATGAAGATGGAAGATCAAAGCCTTGAAAATCTTGAAGAACTCCTTGAAGATTCTTGAAGAACACGAAGAACAAGCTTGAAGATCCGAATATCACAAGAGAGGGAGAGGGAGAGATTGTTTTTGAGAGAGGATTTTGGTGTGATTTGTGAATGAGAAACTAGGTGTTTATATAGTGCAAGTATTAGAGTGTTAGTCAACATAAGGATGTTCTAATTAATGATTTTATTTTGTTTTATAATTTTTAGTCAACAATAGGTGGTACTAGTTTATAATTAGTCAACATAAGGATGTACTAGTTTACACTTTATTTTTAGTCAACATAAGGATGTAAGATTTTTTTAGTCTCATTATTATTACTATTATTATTATTATTATTATTATTATTTTTACATTTACTACATGATAAGTATTATTTTCTTTTTACTAATTCATGACTTGTATATATTTAGTTCCCAATTGTTTTATTATTTATATAAATGTCACTTTTTATTTATTACTTATAGGTTATTAGTTATAATATTACATAAATGCATAAATTTTAATTAGCAGTGAGTGTCGACTAAAAGTTTATTATTTTCATCTTTTATTAACTTGTCAATTTTTGTACAAAGTTAATTAATATGTTTTCTAACTCTTAACACTTAACAATTGTTGATTAAAGTTTAATCATTAAGTTTTAATTATATTGTTTGGGCTTTTAATATTGGAAAAATATAGAATGGAAAAATGAGGGTCGTTATAGTACCTCCCCGTTATTGAAAACTTCGTCCCGAAGTTTTTAGGTAGTTTCCTCGTTTGCATCAGCAGTTGAGAAGAGATGGGGAGGATCAATATATTTTTCGTTAACTACCATATGTATTTCTGGTACATTTATATGTGTATAATGTAATCCAGAACTAAGTCTTGGCAGTTTTTCAACCACATGACTCTTGTCAGTGATACTTAAATATTTCTCATTTTCTGTTGTCACTGACTGATAATCATACCCGTTAAGGTATATGTCGGAGAAACTCAATAAATTTCTGCTTGACTTGGGAGAAAATAAGGCATCATTTATTAAAAATTTTGTACCATTTGGTAGTATGAAATTTGCCTTTCCTATCCCTTTTATCAAGTTAGCAGGTCCTGATATTGTATGTATAGTTCCTTCCGTTGGTTTTAGATCAATAAAATATTTCTCGGATTTAAGTATAGTGTGTGTAGTTCCACTGTCTGCTATACAGAGATCTCCACCACTTGATTGATGTTGTATTCCAGCAAAATTCATATTGAACTTCATATATAAGAAATAAATAGTGAGTACATTAATATTACACAATATTTTAAACGCAAATAGACAGTACTGAAACATTTAGCAAACATAATGACAAAGACAGACGATATTAAATCGTTTATTTTTTCAAAAGACACACAACTTAAACATTCAAGAAATCTTCATATAAATCAGATGGTTTCTCAGTGACTGTTGGATCAATATTATCCACAAAATTTACTTCCTTTTCTTTACCTTTCAGCGAATCCTGATACATCTTAACAAGATGTTTAGATGTTCGGCAAGTATTAGCCCAGTGGCCCATTCTACCACATCTGTAGCAAGATTCTTCAGAATTTTTAGAAGAATTTTCTTCAACATCTTGTTTAATGGGCTTGTTTTGTGGTTGATATTTATATTTTCGTGGATTACTATTTCTTTGACCACCACGGCCACGACCTCGACCACGTCCACGCCCATTACCATTACCATAAGGATGGTTTCTACCATAGTTATGGCTTTTGGCATGATGATGGTGATGGTTATTATAACCACGACCTTGCCCGCGTCCTTGTCCCTGTTTATAATTATTTGCAGTATTTGCTTCAGGGATTGCAAGTGTACCAGTAGGACGGGATTGCTGATTTTTCATTAATAGCTCATCATTTTGCTCTGCAACTAAGAGATATGAATTAAGTTCAGGATATGTTTTGAACTTTAGCATTCTCAAATTTCTTTGCACTGTGATGTTTGCAGCATTCATTGTGGAGAAAGTTTTCTCCATCATGTCTGCATCACTAATTTCATGTCCACAGAATTTAAGTTGTGAACATGTATTATACAGAGCTGAGCTGTATTCATTTACTTTCTTAAAGTCTTGGAACCTTAATGTTCTCCATTGTTCCATTGCAGCTGGAAGTAAAATTTCTCTTTGATTATTGAATCTGCTTTTGAGACCTTCCCATAAAACATGGGGATCTTCTACAGTCACATAATTATTTTGTAAGCATTCATCAATATGTTGATGAATAAAGCAACATGCCGTAGCTTGTTCTTTTTCAGAACAAGTGTTGTTTTCATTTATGGTTTCAAGAATGCCCATTGATTTAAGATGCATTTTTACTTTTATAACCCATGGCATGTAGTTGTTTCCAGTTGATTCTAAAGGAGTAAATTTAAGCTTTTCCAGATTCGACATTTTCTATTATCAAAAATTAAAACAAACATCATGATAAATTAGAGTCAATTTATATTCATAAGTATATAAACATTAAACATAAATTTAATATAACATAAATGATAAGTAGGTGACAGTGTCGACCATGTGTAAGCAATCATAAATAAATGTTATATAACAAAAATATAAATATTAGTAAACATAAATGAAAATTTGGCGACAGTGTCGACCATATATTTTTTCAGGTGGTATAACCGACCTATATCATTCTGGTGGTATAACCGACCATATATCATTTTGGTGGTATAACCGACCATATATCATTTTGGTGGCAGAGCCAACCATATTTAGTATTAAGATTATCGTGCTGATAACGTGTTATAATTCAGTAGGCTTATAACTACCTTTAGTGGTTTGATTCTTGATGTTATAATTCAGTAGGCTTATAACTACCTTTAGTGGTTTGATTCTTGATGTTATAATTCAGTAGGCTTATAACTACCTTTAGTGATTTGATTCTTGATTTAGAATACTAATAATGAAGTGTAAGAACAAAGATGATAATGGAGAGAAAGAAAGAAACACTTTGTAAGTGTGAGAAATGGTGCAAGTTTAATGCTTGCATTCATGAGTATTTATAGCCTAAAATCTCAATATAAAAATACATACTTTGTGTACCAAAATTGACTATATGTATACACCAAAATTGACTATCCATATCTATATTATTATTATTATTATTATAACACCCTTTTTTTTTTTTTTTTTTTTTTTTTTTTTTTTTTTACACTCAAACACACAACAATCTCAATCCCAACAACAATTTTCACCTCCATTTCACCTTTCACCTTCTTTAAATTCAAAGTCGAATAAATTCGCATCTTTTCACCCCGTTTGATACCTATACATATACATACATCTTATCTATCCCTGTCTGCCGGCCATCCGGCCTTTTAAGTTTTATCTCATCACAAACCCTAAATCAAGCCACCTTTATCATCATTTAATTACATGAATACATTCGGTATGCAAAGATCATTCATCTTCCGATACTCATAATAATAACTTCATTGATACTAATTTCAACAACAAATGGCTTCAATCAGCTTGCCTTCATCATCTTCATCCCTAAAACCCTAATTTACCTCCACTTGATTCAAGTAGTCATTCTTCATTAATTGAACTTATAACGTTCTGATTTTTTTTATTAAAATTTGATATCAGGAATTTGGGGTTTATGCAAATAATAATGATGGTGAAGCTTCAAGGTTTAACAGGTATCTACAGAGGAGTGTTGCAGATACAATGACTCCTTCTGTATATTCACGTTCATCGAGCTTTACAAAATACAGTAATAGTGAGCAGCAAGTGTCTGACTTTATCATAGAGTTGAGTACTTGAGTATAATGTGAAACTGTATCTGACTTTAAAATCTTCTATTAAACGCATTAAATGTTTGATCATTGCTAATTGTATTTGTCCGATAACAGACACATTTATGATCATGAATATTTATATAAATCTTGAATATTGATGATAATTTGATATATGTTTTATGTGCAGGTTCATAGTGAAAACAACTTGAATTTGCTTAATCAACCTTTGTATGGCGAATGTTTTAATGATGCCAATGCTTATTCATTGGCCAACAAGTTTGCTAATATTTCTTGTGGTCCGATTGGGAACAATGTCGTCATGAGTTCTATAGCGGATAAAGAGAAGGCGAACAATGTTGCCAAAATTAAAGTTGTGGTACGTAAAAGACCACTTAATAAAAAGGAACTTGCAAAAAGGGAGGAAGATATAATTCAAATAGACCCTAATACTAGTTAACTCACTGTTCATGATTCGAAAGTTAAGGTAAACTTTCAGTGATCAAGGTTAATTATAGTTCGATTACTTGACAAAATTATTTTTGTTTGTAATGTCAAAGGATATATAATCAGTTCATGATCCTGTATAATATTATAAGACATTACCAGTTTACATTAATGTGCTATCATTGCAGGTTGACCTAACTGAATACGTTGAGAAACATGGATTTGTTTTTGATGTTGTGATGAACGAAAATGTTACAAATGATGAAGTGAGTGTATAATTTTTCATTACCTTTTACTTTGCACTTTTTAAGATACATTAGCTGATAATTTGATCATTTCTGTTGTAGATATACTCACAAACTGTGGAGCCTATTATCCCAATTAATTTTCAACGAACAAAAGCAACCTGCTTTGCTTATGGATCCCAATTAAGATACATTAGCTGATAATTTGATCATTTCTGGTGCGAATGAGGAATCGTCTCGATCACACGCTATTCTTCAACTTGCTGTTAAGAAACTGATTGATGGTAATGAATCCAAACCTCCTCGTTTGGTTGGAAAATTGTCTTTTGTAGATCTTGCTGGAAGTGAACGTGGGGCCGATACCATGGATAACGATAAACAAACAAGGTGACGTATTCTTTGATTTTAATTTTTTTTTTTTTTTTTTTTTTTTTTTTTTTTTTTTTTTTTGTTTGATTTAAAGAAAGTGTCAGCTTTGTGAGCTATATCTATTTATATGAAGGTTGCAAAAATCGCTAGTCAGGGAGTACCCGGTCAGGACCTTTTAGGGAGTACTCGGAAACTAAAGGAGTACTTGGATGTTGACCAAGTTTGTCCGAGTTTTGACCAATTTGGACTGAATTCCGAGTAATCCAGAGTTTGACCGAGTTTGACATAGTACTCCCCGAGTTCCAGAAACCGAGTTCTCGCAGAGTAATTCCTGGTTATGTGACACTGATTTATACAAGGGGTACTGCATAGAATTACAGAAATAAAGGTGACAACTGTGGTCCGATTTCAATTATGGGTTACCATTTATATGTTCACCCTTAAAAATGCAAACTTTTTAATTTATTGATAAAAAACCATCTTTCGAGAATTCTAATTCTAATGTAAGGCAATTAAGAAAGATTAGCATGTCAGATGATGTGGCAAAACATGTGTCGCTAAGCTTGAAGATGTTGGTTCTTGTTTTATGGAACAACCTTTGCTTTAAAAATGTCTTAGATATAACAGTAGTGTTGATAAATCATAAACATTGATGTTTTTAGGATGGAAGGTGCTGAAATAATTAAAAACTTGCTCGCTTTGAGATAATGTATCAGAGCCCTTGATAATGACCAGGGACATATTTCATTTAGAGGGAGTAAATTAACTGAAGTTCTTAGAGACTCGTTTGTCGGTAACTCGCGCACTGTTATGATTTCGTGCATTTCACCAAACTCAGGATCTTGTGAACATACTCTAAACACATTACGATATGCTGACAGGTGACCAGAAAAAAATCTTTTTATATTATAATTTTTTTTATTAAATGGGAAAACTAAATATGACTCACTGACTTTGACTTATCAGGGTCAAGAGTCTATCCAAAGAAAGCAGCTTTAAGAAGGAATTGTCATATTCAACATTAAACCTTCAAAACTCGATCCAATTGCCTTTATCTTCATCAACGTTAACACATTCAGAAGATATTAAAATTGAGAGATTAACTTGTGAAACTAATAGATTTGGATGGCCTAAACGAACCGATAAAGAATTGTCTCCTTCTATAACCATGGAACATGTTCCTGTTGGACGATCAACCATATATACACCTGCAATAGAAAGTTGCAGAGATGATTATGAAGGTTGGGATGAAGAAATTATGGAAGATGATTTTGAATATTCAGTGGATACACATGAACAAAAAAACTTATCAAGATTCGAGAAACCAGCTACTCAGATGAAACCTATTGTTGTGGCGACTGATGATCTTAATGCCCTTCTAGTGGTAACTTTCAGAATGATAACAAGTTACAAACAAATCATACTTAATTCAATTATATTGTTGTGAGATCAATCTGATTTATATTAGGAAGAAGAAAATCTTGTTTGTGCTCACCGGAAACATGTGGAGGAGACTATGGATATCATTAGAGGGGTAAGCCATTCATCTGTTTGTTCTAGAGGTGGCTAATTGGGCAGGTCGTAGGTAATGGGTCAAAGCACACATTTTTAATATTTTTTGGGGGATTTTTGAGCATTCAGAATAACGTTCGAGTCGTTTAACCAAAGTTAACCCATTGAAAAGAAAACCTAATTTAAACTGACCCATTTACAAAATGGGCTGAAATTGCTACGTGGAGTTTGCCTTATATGTAGATGTGGCAACTTTGACCCATCTCCCTTAACTTGGGTGGATTTGGGTTATTTAGTAGCCAATAAGTCAAATGAGTAACTAAAAACCGTACAATAGGTTGACAATCGTGTAAAGTGTATAAAATGCCTACAGCCTCATATATTGTTTGTTCGAGTATCATCATGTTTTATTTTATTTTATTTTTTTAACGGCGAATTTGCATCAGCAGATCATTTATTTCAACGACCCTCATCATTTGCACCCACACACGCTAGAAGGAAACTCCTACCCGGGTTGCTTGGCAACTAATCGCAGGAAATTGGAGAGAAAACCTTGCTGGTGGAAGAAAACTCCTACCCTCATCATGTTTGATTTGTCACTTATTCATTTATGCAGGAAATGAACTTGTTGGTGGAAGTAGGTCAACCAGGAAATCAACTCGATGAATATATTGAAAAATTGAATATTATTCTCTCTAAAAAGGCAGCCGGGATCCAGCAATTGCAGACGAGATTGAATAATTTTCAAAAATGTTTGGGTGAATACAACGTTCTGTCATCTTCTGATTCAGCATACTTAGCCAAATGTGAGTGACTCATTTCTATCTTGTTTGTTAAAAGATAAGTCTTTGAGTTCTTTTTCCCTACATTTTTAGATATGGGTTTTGGGTGTTAATTATGTATTGAATTGTGTTGATTTATTTCAATCTAAACGTGTTCGCTTCTTTATTATTTTTGCACTTATTTCTGGGTTAAGTAGTGCAGGGACCTTGGAGTCATTTTAGCAAAGTAAAGTTTAGGGGTCAAAGTGCAGAAAAGAGTTCTTCTGTGATGGAACTGAAACAAGACTTGAGGGATTAGAAGTGCAAAATTTAATTTATGTATAAGTTATTTTATTTTATTTTTTCTTTATCTTTTTCTGTATTTTTCTTTCTTTTTCATCCGATTAGGGTTTGGTGATCGATTGTTGATTCATCTGTTTACTGTGAGTGTACAAGTTCAAAGTTCATTGAACTTGTAACTGTGAGGCTATTACATGTGTGATTCTTGTATTTGTGGTTTACAATATGTTGGTTGTAGATCGAATTTGTGATTTATTGACCTCTTGTGATTAAAGGGTTCACATTCTATGATTGAAGGTTTGTTGATTGTTTCTGTTCATTATGTAAGATATGCAACTTGTATCGATTTATAGAGATCAAAATGTCATTTTGAATCTATGTTTGTGAAACTTTATCAAATCAAATGACGAGTTTACGATACTAAATAGTAATTTGTTATGATTTTATGATTCTTCTCATGTTGTTGAAAACATGTGCTGATAATAGTCTAAAATTTTAAAAATATTAAATCTTGATACTATTTCTAGAAAAAGTGCCTGCAAAGATTTTGTTGGTATAAAGGCTTGTCATTTTAATCACATGAAGTTATATAACACTGAAATATGATTGTATATAATATATCATCTTAATCTTAATGTTCATATTACAGTTATGATAATGATAATTACTTTTGACCAACTTGCTTGTATTCTTTTGGTAGGAAAGACCGAAAAGTGGTAGGAAATCGGGAAAATATACAACATGATTTGTTTACCACATTTTTTTATTAAACTTTATTTATCCTTTTTAATCAATTGATTGTGAAATAAACTAATATTTATAATACTTACATGTGAGTATTTTCTCTGTTGCAACCAGATTATAAGGTGTGAATATAAACAATTATTTTTTATTTATTTATTTGCTAAAAAAACGATAACATTAAAACCAGATCTTTTCATCAATAAATAAAAAAAAGAACAGAGATACAAAACAACCAAAATCACTGCAAGGTTCGGAAGCAGTAAACGAACTCTAACACAAAACAAGGATCAAAAGCTAAGATCGAGCTTTGAGCAACCGGACCTCAAAACAAGTCTGGAATACAAAACAAATACAAGCCCCAAATAACCCTATCTAACCAAACAACGACAAATGGCTCTAAAAACAACCAACTCAACAACAAAACGGACACATCTACCCGACAACCGCTTTACCTTTTCGCGTCTTTGTGATCTGCTTAACAATAACCCCGTCAACCTTCAACCAGACATAATAGGTACAAGGATCAACTAAACTATACACAAGCACAACGTACTGAAACTTAATTATTATTTTTTGAACGGTAATTTTGACATCAAATGCTTTCATTTGTCACCTACACACGCGTTAGGAGGAAACTCAATTCGCGACGATATTGACAGTACCATCGAAGCAAGCTTCTGTCTTAATTTAACTACTTTATTTTTATTTTATTTTTCTTATAGGGTCGAATATTACGGCGTGCAAGTTCTTCAATAGCACATGACCCAATATTTAACTACTTTATTATGCTTAAGCTTTTAATGACCCCATAATTATTTGCTAAATTTATTCATGTTTCCTCGATGCTAAGAAGATAAGACAAAAGTACATAGACAAATGTTGCAAGTAAAAAACATGAATGGTACTGTCAACTCAAATCATATTGTTGATAAAGATGCAGTTAGTGGATTATTATAGCCTTATAGGATGATAGTATTGATACTTTCAGAATCCAATTTGTCAAATCCTTCTATTTATTTGTTTATAAATAATACTCCGTAAATAAATATAGTAAAAATACATAAATATGATTTTAAAGACCTAATAGAAATGCATGAATCGTGAAAATAAGGTCAATCTGTGTCCTTTTCAGTTGCATCATTTCACCTTTTAAGTTTAGATTCTTCAATTTTCTCTAATTTGCCGACCAAAACCATAAAAAAAAAAAAAAAAAAAAAAAAAAAAATTGGTTTGTGAGGAAAGCAAAAAGCTAATGGTAAATGTCAAATTATATTTCATCAACTGGTTTACAGATCATAAAATATTAGTAAATTTACTAGATCTTATTACACTAATCATTAAGTTTTTATGTGTATTACACCATATCATATTATAAACTCGTGTTGTGCTTGTGATAAGAGGAAAATAGAAAAACTTAAAAGAATAAGATTTATATAAAATTTGATCAAACATATATTATAATATCATTGAATTACCTGTAAATATTAACTTAAATCAAATGCATCAATAATTAAATTAGAATTAATTCATATATATAGATTAATAAAGAAATAATACGAGTAGAATAGTCTCTTTTATTTACTTAATTTTTTTAAAAAAAATTACCAAAGTTATTATTAATACGGAGTATATTTAATATTTAATACATGTTATTATGTTGTCAGTTGAGAAACACGGGACTTTCATCCTAGTTTAGTTAATAATTTTGTCTTTATTTAAAAGTATAGGTTTGACTATATGTAACCTAATTTGCAAATTTTAAGAAATATGATTGGACGAAAAACCTCAAATTTCTACTCATAATATTTGTTTGATTAGCGTTTTCCTACATTACAAGTAATTAGACTTGAACATTTATTGATGATGTTGATATGTTGTCATAAATTATTGAATTACGTCATTTCAGCAGTGTAGCTTTGTTAGGAGTAATTAAACGTTACTTATAGTGTTACTCGTACTTAATTTTTATATGCAAAGTCTAGTGCATTAACAGCTACCTTGTATTATGTGTAAAGAACTTACCTTTTATAAGCATTTTTAAATTGTTACTATGTTGGTAATGTAGCCACTTACATACTAATATAAAAATTAATTTCTAATCAAGTTTTTGATGAAGTCTAATCTCCAAATTTAAAGTTGTTAACTTTTGTAAGGAATATTTAACTATTCTCTTTTCCGCTTTGGGCATATAATGGTTATGCTTTGGTTAAATAAACCTATTTTCTTCCTTTAAAATAGTAATAATTAATACGAAGTATATCCTACTTTTACCATCGACACAGACACAAACACACACAAACCCCAGTCAAGTGAAATGGGCTGCAATCTGTTCATCTTCTTCTTGGTTAGAAACCCTAATCTAAACATTCTGCTTTCGATTTTTTGATTCTAATTTCTGTTTTTGTTTTCTTCTTCTACGTGCTATTCTATTTGAAATACTCTTTTATCATGTCAAACATACCGACATCCCCTTTTACACCAAAAGCATCGAACAACCAATCCCAGTCGAAACAATCTTTCTTTGCTGATAACAAGCATATCCGATATCAGCCTATCAATCAGGGTATTTGGGTTAAAATTGATCATAATAAGCAAAACTCACCTTCAAAAAACCCTAACCCTAATTACAATAACCAGCAGAATCCAACCCACCTTGTCCGATCCAAATCTGGTCTCAATCATCACTCGACAAGGTTAAACTCATCCTACAATCAATTATACAACAACTTCAAAATACGGGAATCAGCCACCAACCTTATCAATCGTTATGGCAAGCCTTTTCCAGATGCGAATAATTCTAAAACAAATCAATTGCCAAAACCGATCGACAAGTCTAGAATTACTTCATACCTCTTCCACAACTTTCCCGAACACTGGTGTTCAACGGACTTATGGGATGTTTTCAAAAAATATGGCAATATCCACGAGGTTTACATCCCCAGGAAGACCTTAAAAAACGGAAGGAAGTTTGGTTTTGTTAGATTCTTAGACGTTCCAGATTACCACAAAGATTCTCTTGCGAGGAGACTAAGTCTCATTGTTGCGGGTGACAATTTACTCAAAGTATACAAGGCCCGTGATCCCGAAGGAAAGAAACAAGCTCCACAGCCTAACAATGCAAAATCGGGTTCTAGGAACAATGTTAAGGTTGCATTTAACTCACCTGTAGACGAAAGGAATTTCAAAGAAGTGGTCCTAAACAAGCAGGCTACAAACTACGGCATCCCCTCGATTAAGGTAAATTCTAATGATGATCTTATCCAAATACTTGGTCAAGCGGTTATTGCCAAAGTTAAAGATCTTGAATTCCTTGAATATTTTAATGAAATATGTGAAAGTGAAAACCTTGGTGGGTTTACTATCAAATACCTGGGCGGGCATGATCTAATGCTTATATTTGAGGAACCCAACCCGGCCCTAGACTTGATTAACAATTCGGAACACCCATTATGGAAATGGCTTGAAGATATAAACCCATGGGATCCCGAAATTTACAAAACCTCTGGTAGACTTGTTTATGTTAACATATTCGGGGTACCTATTACTTCTTGGTTAGAATCCACATTCATTGACATAGCAAAAAATTGGGGCGAGGTAATTGAAACGTTTAATTGCTCTATAACCAATGAGAACAACCAAGATTTATCGCATGGCTCGGTAATTATCAAAACAAACAATTTCTCACCGATAAACGGCCAAGTTATTATCAACCCCGGTGACGTCAATCAATCTAAGGCTTACATCATTGAAGTTCAAAACTTTTCTATGTTTAACACTTATGGTGATATCGATAATTCGTCGAATTGGGATGATGAAATTCTTTCGGACGATCACATTTCTGACGAAGAGTCCCACTTGGATTGTGAAAATCGAGTTGAAGGAAACGCTGAAAAGACCACCCGTAACAACAACCACGATCCCACGCCTCCTCACCAAACCTCCTCTAATTCCTCTAAACGAATGGATACTCGTCCCTTTAATAATAATGCCGATAACCAATCTCTCCAATCTCCTAGCATATCGAAACCCATCAACCACTTTGACACCACAAACCCTCACACCCATAATCCTTCCAATCCCGAAACTGTTTTAAATAATACTAGCTCTACAAAAGAAACTAGCCCATCGAATGAAACTGATCCAATTGAACCACCTCCTATTCCTGATTTTAATACAGCAAGGCCATATAATACCACCTCATATCAACCAAAACCAAAAACCATCCCTTTGGAGTCCACTGTAATCACGCAGCCCATTACCACCAATACCCCCCCAAGCCCACCAAGAGAGGATACCCTTGCAATCCCGCAGCCCAACACTGTTATTAACGGCCCATTGAATCATGTAAATGATACCCCTGTTACACCTAGCCACATCTCGGGTAAATCTAATATGGACAGCTCACCTCAACACATTCTAACAAATGATTTATGCTCACCAATAGTGACACAAGAACATGCAGATTCTGTTCCCGAAACCCTCCCTCACCATACCACAAACGACACCCCCTGTACTACCCCTTTAAACCCTCAATCCAACTCTCCATTAAATTTTATGCCTGCCCCTAACGCTACACAACAAACAAATTCCGATCCTTTCAACCTCGAACCTTTACTTTATACGGGTAAAGAAATTTCTAAAAAGAGAAAAATTTCTAGCACCATCGCCAAACCTATCATTAAGTCAAAAAACACCTCTCAAAACCCAGATTTTAAAAGACCTAGATCCAATATGCTTTACATCAAACATCTAGCTAGAAGTGGCCAAAAGCTTAGAATCTCTCAACTGGCTAAACGTTGTAAGTCCTCGTCTAACGGTGGTGGTAGCACATCCTACTTCTCGAAGGGATCTCATATGGACATGGTACATAACAAAAAGACTAAAAAGACAGGTTCTACCTCTAGCAAAAGCTTGGATACGTTCGAATTCGGGAAAAGCATCGGGATTCGTCGCAACAACCCATGAATCCACCTCCGTCACATCGATTCTGTAAGTTTTTTCTCATGTGTACGATTTCTCTTAATATTCGGGGTATTGGACAAACGGGTAAAATAAGCTGGCTTAAACGTATTTGCTATAAAGAAAAACCATCAATTCTAGGCCTCCAGGAAACCAAATGCGGCCAAACACGTGACAACACCATTGAATCTTTCTGGGGTAATTCTGATTTTAAATTCGTCCAAAAGGATTCGGATGGTGCTTCCGGAGGTATCCTAACTATTTGGGATACTAATATCTTTTCGTTCAACTATGCTATTGAGGGTGAATTCTTTCTTGCAATTTGTGGCACGTGGGCGGGTCATGACTCTGAAATTGCCTTCATTAATGTTTATGGCCCCCATTCCCATTCAAAAAAACTTAGACTTTGGAGCGAACTCTCATCCCTTACTAACTCCCTTAATATCCCACACATTGTTTTTGGTGACTTCAACGAAGTAAGAAACAAAACAGAACGCATGAACACAGAGTATAATCAAAATTGGGCAGATAATTTTAATAACTTTATAAATAACTCTGGATTAATTGATCTTCCTTTAGGCGGTAAAAGGTTCACAAGGATTTGTGAAAAAACAATGAAGTTTAGTAAACTTGACCGATTCCTCATTTTCGATGGCATCTTCACTATCTGGCCCAACACATCCTCCAAAACTCTTGATCGGGACCTTTCTGACCACTGTCCCATTATCCTAAGAAATAACCTCCTCGATTCTGGCCCTAAGCCAATACGTGTCTTTGACACATGGCTAGATTTAAAAGATGCCGACACCATCATAGAAAAGGCTTGGTTGATCCCAATTAGTGGGAATAGGCCTGACTGCATTTTCCGTAACAAACTAAAAAACGTTAAATTAGAACTTAAAAAACATAGTAATCAACTTGATAACTTAGACTCCCAAATACGTGATCATCTTACTGAATGTAATAATTGGGAACAAACCGCCGAAACTAGACCTTTATCCGAAACTGAAAAACAAAAATGGATCGATGAAAAAATGCATCACATCGTCAAAGAAAAAAAGAAAACAAACATGCTTAAACAAAAATCTAGAATCAAATGGGCGCTTGAGGGTGATGAAAATTCGAAATACTTTCATAACTATATCAAAAGAAGAACAAGTAAAAACAACATCCACGGGCTTTCAATTAATGGTACATGGACTGAAGATCCTAATCTAATAAAACAAGAAGCATATTCCTATTTTAACAACATCTTCCGATCCAAACACTTACGTGACGAATGCCCTTTCGATCATGTTTCACATCTTGAATACATTTCTTCCTTGGACAATCAACTCCTAGAAGCTAAATTTAACGAAAAAGAAATATGGGAAGCCATATGTAATTGCGATAGCTCTAAAGCTCCTGGGCCGGACGGTTTCAACATGAGATTCTTTAAAAAACATTGGGAACTGATTAAAACCGACCTCATTAAATCTCTAGATTGGTTCTGGGAAAACTCAGAAATCTCCAAAGGATGTAATGCATCTTTCTTCACATTAGTCCCGAAAAAACCCAACCCAATCGGATTAAATGAATATCGCCCAATCTGTCTAATAGGTAGCTACTATAAAATTCTCACCAAAATACTCTCCAATCGCCTTGCCATGGTCATTCATAAAATCATTGGTAGTGAACAAACAGCTTTCCTCAAAGGTCGAAATATCCTAGATAGTGTCCTAATTGCAAACGAAATAATTGATGAATTAAAACGTAAAAAACAAAAAGGTTTAATCTTTAAAGTTGACTTCGAAAAGGCATTTGACTGCATTGAGTGGGACTTTCTATTTAAAACCATGCACTTCATGGGTTTTGGTCCAAAATGGATTGGTTTCATTCGGGCATGCCTTTGGTCATCATCTATTTCTGTACTAATCAATGGCTCTCCCACCAAAGAATTTTCCCCTGAAAGGGGAATTCGACAAGGTGACCCCATTTCGCCATTCCTGTTCATCATTGTTGCTGAAGGTCTTAACATACTTGTCAAAAGAGCATTAGCCAATGGTCATTTGCAAGGATTAAAGATCGGACATGACAATCTCAATATTACACACCTCCAATATGCTGATGATACAATCTTCTTCGGCGAATGGAATAAAAGAAACGCCAAATATATCTCCAAACTACTAAAATGTTTTGAAAATATTTCAGGCCTCAAAGTTAACTTCCGTAAAAGCAAACTTTACGGTATAGGTACATCTACGACCGAAACCGAACAAATGGCTTACTACATGAACTGCTCTGCGGGTCATACCCCGTTCTCCTATCTTGGACTTCCTATTGGTGTACCCACATCTCACGCCTCCTCGTGGCAGCCGATCGTTGAGAAATTCGACAAAAGGCTTTCAGATTGGGCTGCTAAATCTATTTCTTTCGGAGGTCGACTTACGACCATCAAATCAATTCTTAGTAGTATCCCATTATACTACTTCTCCTTATTTCATGCACCATCCGCTATCCTTAAGGTACTTGAATCTAAAAGACGGAAATTCTTCTGGGGAGGATCTTCAAACGATAATAAAATTAATTGGATCAAATGGGACCAAATAATTTTGCCATACGATTGTGGGGGTTTAAACGTGGGGTCCCTCTTTGTTAAAAACATATTATTACTTTGTAAATGGTGGTGGCGTTTTAAAAACGAAGATAATGCATTATGGGTAAAAATAATCAAAAGCATTTATGGGCCGGGGGGAGGGTTGGATACTAACTTTTTATGCAGGAACATTTCAGGTCGCACCATTTGGAAAGAGATTATTAAAGCTGGAAAAGTTGCTGACAATATAGGCACAACCTTCACATCCTCGATTTCAAAGCGCATAGGGAATGGCACATCAATAAGCTTCTGGCATGATATATGGATCGGATCTGAGTGCTTAAAAGATACATTTCATAGACTATTCATGTTGGAATCCCGCAAAGAAGCAACTGTTGCTGATAGAATAATGAACGTTAACTCTACCTCGATCGGTAATTGGGATTGGTCCCGCCCTCCTAGTGGTCGTGCAAAGGATTATCTCACGGAGCTCAACAACCTAATAACATCTGTTATTATTTCAGATCGCCCCGACTCATGGAAATGTTCCCTTGACACATCCGGCATCTACACTTCAGCAGCACTGTCAAATCTGATCAATAAGCTTAAATACGGCACAAACTCTAGAAACCTTTCACTACCTCAAAACAAATTCGTTCCACAAAAGATATTCATTTTCTCATGGAGGGCCGTTCAACAAAAATCCCGGTTAGAAGCGAACTCGATAAAAAAGGAATTGACCTTCACACCATCTTATGTCCCTTATGTGAGCACCAAATTGAAACCATTGATCACGCGTTGTTAAATTGTCAAAAAGTATCTTCAATATGGATACAATTTCTCGATTGGTGGAATCAAAACAACATAAGTATCTCTAACATCAATGATGCCATCATCTCGGATCAAGGCATATCACATAATTCCATTGGTTCTTCAATATGGCAAGCTGCTAAATGGATTGCGTGCTACATTATTTGGAAACATAGGAACTTAAAGATTTTTTCCGGAAAAATATGGAACCCCGCTGTGATAATCTCCGAGATCCAATCTCAAAGCTTTAGCTGGATCTCAAATCGTTCACGGAAGAAAACACCTATCGATTGGCATCAATGGCTACTCAACCCGTCATTTTACATGTCACCTCCTTCAAACCGCATAGGCGTCGGTTAACATAACTTAATTCAAATCGGGATGGTTTCGTTATTCTATATAGCCTATGTGGGTTAGATTAAATGGGTTGGTTGTGTGTCAACTTTGTAGTCGCTTGATCGGCACGGTTGTCCCCTCCTTCCCCGCTTGTTGTTCTTTTACGCAAGTTCGTCCCTCGTAGTGTTATCTAGTCTACGTCTCCCCCGATCATAAGTTCAGATAATTATTCCATATTTTCTCAGCTGATCCGTTTCGTTTATAGCATTGTATAAAAGCATATAGGGACTTGTATTGTAATATTCCATATAATAATAATAATATTTTTGCTTTTCAAAAAAAAAAATAATAAATAATAATAATAATAATAATAAATAAATAAATAGGTTACTTTGATACTATAATAACCAATTAAAAAATTGCAAAAGATTATAGCCGTGCACTTTAAAGAGTGTTGTTGGCTCCTTCCGATTGGTCCACTTAGAAGTAAAATATAAATTTTGGTCCTAATCCTTCAAGCTAACAATCGCACCCCAATTTCATACTAGTATATTGTAATATATTATTACTGTATCTATTTATAGTAAGCATGATACGTACATCAAATTCAAATATAAGTTTCTATTGAATTATTCATATTCATATACAACTAAAAAGGAATATGAATATGATTATAGTCGTTTGGTTTTTTTCTCCTAATGTCTCTTTAAGGGGTGTGTTTGATTAATAAAATTTTTACAGCTGCTCAAAAAAAAAAAAAAAAATTTATATATATATATATATATATATATATATATATATATATATATATATATATATATATATATATAGTGGTAGGATCAAGAGGGAAGTAACCATTCGGGGGGAAGCGGGGGGAAGCAAATTTTTTTTTTTTTCGTTTTTTGAAAAACTTTGTTCACGAACATTATAGTTGAGATGAAAATATGAACATTTAGTAGAGACACTTTGTGATAAATGTTTTTATTTTGGCGGGAAAACGCTCGAAGAAGTAATATATAACAATTATCGTGTTTTTCGAGCGTATTTTGAGGTTTTAGCTATTGGGGTTTAGATATTAGGGTTTATAGGGTTTAGATATTAGGGTTTAGAAATTTAGGGTTTAGGGTTTAGATTTAGGGTTTAGATTTAGGATTTAGATTGAGTTTTTAACACGAACGGTTTAGAGTTTAGGGTTTAGGGTTTAGGGTTTTGGGTTTTGGGTTTTGGGTTTGGTGTTTTGTCCCAAAACACCAAACCCTAAACCCTAAACTCTAAATCGGGCTAAATTTTACTTCACAAAACATGAAGAAGAAAAAACGTTCATATTCTTCGCGAACAATATTATCTTGAATGTTATTTTTGTCGATCGTTTTTCCGCCTAAATAATAACATTCATCACGAAGTGTCTCTTCTAAATGTTCATATTTTCGTGTGATCTTGATGCCGGAAAAAAAAATTCAAAAAAAACGAATTTTTTTTTTTGCTTCCCTCCGCTTCCCACCGATTGGTTACTTCCCCATTGATCCTGCCCCTATATATATATATATATATATATATATATATATATATATATATATATATATATATATATATATATATATATATATATATATATATATATATATATATATATATATAGTGGTAGGATCAAGAGGGAAGTAACCAATCGGGGGGAAGCAAAAGTTTTTTTTTCGTTTTTTGAAAAAACTTTGTTCACGAACATTATAGATGAGATGAAAATATGAACATTTAGTATAGACACTTTGTGATAAATGTTTTTATTTTGGCGGGAAAAACCCTCAAAGAAGTAATATATAACAATTATCGTGTTTTTCGAGCGTATTTTGAGGTTTTAGCTATTGGAGTTTAGATATTAGGGTTTAGATATTAGCGTTTATAGGGTTTAGATATTAGGGTTTAGAAATTTAGGGTTTAGGGTTTAGATTTAGGATTTAGATTGAGTTTTTAACACAGACGGTTTAGAGTTTAGGGTTTAGGGTTTAGGGTTTGGTGTTTTGGGTTTATGGAATAAACCCAAAACACCAAACCCTAAACCCTAAACCCTAAACTCTAAATCGGGCTAAATTTTACTTCACAAAACATGAAAAAAAAACGTTCATGTTCTTCACGAACAATATTATCTTGAATGTTATTTTTGTCGATCGTTTTCCCGCCTAAATAATAACATTCATCACGAAGTGTCTCTTCTAAATGTTCATATTTTCGTGTGATCTTGATGCCAGAAAAAAAAATTCAAAAAAACGGAAAAAAAAAAATTTGCTTCCCCCCGCTTCCCCCGATTGGTTACTTCCCCATTGATCCTGCCCCTATCTATATATATATATATATATATATATATATATATATATATATATATATATATATATATATATATATATAATATCACCACTAGAAGTTATGGAGTAATATTCATTAAAATCACGTATCATCTATATCGTAAAAGAACTTAATGCTTAATTATCACATATTTATTAAAATTAATAGTAGAAGTATCAATATCATTTCAAGCGGATTAGTTGGGCGAAACACTTCAGGGGAGATGAAATAAATATTCACAATTACACTATTAACAATGACTAAATGTATTGACGTAATGAATACTTACTACTATGTATTTTAGAGAAGATTTATAAAGTTATTGATTGATAAGAATATATGTATACTTTAGTACGTGCTTTAAGACATACATTTGTTATAATAATGTATCCGGTATAATTAGTGGTGAATCTAGGATGTAATTTCATTGGGGTCCCAATTTTTTTTTCCAAAACTAATTATATTTGAAGGGTACTTTAGTGGTTATTTACCTCTAAAAACCATAAATTCTACAAATGTATGGGGTCCTATACTTAAATTTTGTGGTGTCCTAAACAATTTATAGAGTAGATGATTAAAAAAAAAATCAAAGTAGTGAGGTCATAAGATCCCACCTCCATACATGTAGATTCGCCTCTGGGTATAACATTTTTATATCTGGTATAACTGAACAATTCATATATATTTGTAACATCTAGTCTAATTAACAATCATACTACACTATTCTAATGTTTAAAACCTACAAATTTTATGAGTCGTATCTATATTGTAAATGTACTTGATGCTTAATTATCACATATTTATCAAACTTAATAGTAGAAATCACTATCATTTCTTGATTTTTTGGTGAAATTACTAGCTAATAGACTTTGTAATGTCATCGATTGTGTTATTAGCAGGGAGCAGTCTGCCTTTATTAAAGGGCGGTAAATCTTAGATGGGCCGTTAATGATTAATGAAATTATTGACTGGAGTAAACGCAAAAAGAAAAAAGCCATGCTCTTAAAGATCAACTTTGTAACATCCCGCCTTTTTCCATTTACTTTTCCGTTATACTAATTTAAACTCCGTTATATGTTTATAACATCTCCCGTTAATACGCGTTTTAAAATATTCCGTTTAGGTATTTTCCGCACCCGACTACAAACTCGAGGGACTAAAATTGACACGGGGCAAACTAGTTGACTAGGTCAACTAGTCCACCCCAATCACCACCATTCAACCATCTCCCTCTCTCTCTCTTTCTCTCTAGCAAGAACACACACACATTTACCAAATTCATTCAATCATCATCTAAATTCGACCTAGGAGGCTTACAACAAAATAAATTACATATTCGTGATCCTCTCTTCATCCTCTTCATTTTGGTACCAACTTCATCTCGTTTGGGTAACATTTCTAAAACACTAGTTTTCTTTAAATTTGTGTTCTTGACTTAAAAGTATGTTAATTAGTGTCTATGGCTCATTGTGATGTCGTGTATGTAATTTGTATGCTCGATTTGTTGTTTTTGGTGTAACTAGTTCATTATGAAAATTACTTGCTAAATCCTTGATTTTGGATGATCAAATGTTATTAGATTGTTAATGTGCATGTTTTAAAAGTGTTACTAGTATCATTAGCTTCATTTTGATGTATAGAATGATTAAAGAAACTTCATAAACGCGATTATTGATTTTGTGAACTTTTGGTTAGGGTTTGATAGCTTTAAAACGAACTTTTGATGCGTTGAATGCTTGTTAATGTTATTGATAAGTGTTTAGTTGTATTACATGTTTCATTACCTTCAAAACGGCATATCATACATGTAAATTGGATTCCCGGAACTTGAAATGTATCTTGATGAACTTGAAACTTTGATTTTGGACGTTTAACGAACATTTGACGAGGTTATTGTTGTCTTAAATGAAAAATTTGATTTAGTTAATGTATCTAGTTGTGTTCCTTGTCGAAAGAGCTTTCCGGTGATATAAAATACATGTTCTAATTGTTTGCGGATCATAAGTTATGATTATTTGAAGTTTGGGTCGTGCACTTGTGTAATTCAGCAAACAGGACCTGTAAGCCATTTGGGACGCCGTCCCACCCTCTTGGACGCCGTCCCACTCTTCATATCAGGACACCGTCCTGATTTTGGGACGCCGTCCCACTCTTCATACTGGGACACCGTCCTGATTTTGGGACACCGTCCTGATACACTAAAACTGGCTGTTTGCTTTGGTCATTTGACATAAAAATGTTTGCTATGCTACGGACCTCCGATTAACATGAAACTTGGCCAACATGCTCATATATGATTATATAACTTAGAAAAATTGTCGGATACCCAACCCGACCCCGTTGACTTTTCCGTTGACTTTGACCCGACCAAGTTGACTTTTAATCAAACTTAACCAAATAATTGTGCAATCATTCTAACATGTTTTTATACTTGTACCTTGCATGAAACATGACAATTTGATTCACATGCTATTATGATCGAGTCTTAACGAGCCATAGGACTAATTGAACATCTTTGACCTATCGTGTTTACCGTTATTGATACAACCTATTGTTTAGGTCAAGACTAGCATTGTTCTTTGCACACGTTTACTTGTTGAAGTACTTTACTACTCGTGCACTCAAGGTGAGATCATAGTCCCACTTTTACTCTTTTTGAACTTACATTTGGGATGAGAAAACATAAACATTTCTTTACTAAGTGAACACAAGTACATGAAAACAAACATTCTACATACGAGTTTAGAACAAAATCCTCAATTCGATTTTCATTAGTTACACTTGCCGGGTGTAAGCGAGAACTTATGTTGTATGGATCCATATGGGTTTGACAAACCCTCATTCAAACGGTTCGCTACCGTTTACGAATGAAATATATTTTCGAGAAACAGTGTATGTTCTAGCACTAAGTGATGGGGTTCAATGGAAGGAATGTTAAGCATTGATAATTGGGTGCTCGTGAAATAAACTTTTGGAATGTATTACTATTATTTCATTGATTCAAATCTTGTGGTTCACTTGTACTTACTTACTTAAACCTATGATTTCACCAACGTTTTCGTTGACAGATTTCTATGTTTTTCTCAGGTCCTTGAACGATACATGATACATGCTTCCGCTCATTATTTTGATACTTGCATTGGATGTCGAGTATATATGCATACATGGAGCGTCTTTTGGATACTTTTAAATTGTGTCGCATAAGTTTCATTTGTACTTAAAACTTTGTATCGTAACTTGTGGTGGAACTATTCTCGTAAACTTTGAACAATCTTTACATTTGAAATGAATGCGACATATCTTTTGGTCAAACGTTGTTTTAAAGACTTATGACCACGTAACGGGACCTAAGTAGACGGCGCCGTCAATGACGATTTTGTCGGGTCGCTACAGATGGTATCAGAGCGTTGGTTGTAGGGATTTAGAGTTCATTGGTGTCGACCCCGAGTCATAGGGTACATTGGTGAGTCTAGACTACAACCGGCATATAGACTTGAAGTAGGAATTACTTGACTACTTGTGCATTTATACTCGAACGCTTCTACTCATATCTACTCTTAGTTCATCTTAATCTCACGTTGTTTAATTTGATTGACGCGCCACCTTGACTATATGAAATGATGTCGAATGCACATATGAATCAGGGTAATATAATTTCCGGGATTATATTACGGTGACTCATATGAACTTTCCGACATTATGGCATAAAGAATTTAAGGCGAGTCGAGGAAAAACTTCTCTTTATCTTTATTCTATATCACGGTTAGTATTATTGAGAATACTAATCAATGATATTCTTGTGTCTTGAAGGAACAATGGCTCCTCGTAGTGTACGCCGCAATGAAACTCCCGAACAAGCTCTCGAACGGATGATAGCCACCGCCGTAGATGCGGCCATGGCCGGTCACTCATCCAACAACAATAATAATAACAACCACAACAACAACAACAACAACAACAACAACAACAACAACAATAACAATGGAGCCGGAAACTCAAACGAGGGATGCTCCTATAAAGCTTTCATGGGGTGCAAACCTCACACTTTTGATGGAACCGGGGGACCGGTCATGCTCACCCGATGGTTTGAGCAAACGGAAGCCGTCTTTAGCATAAGCGGTTGTCGGGACCAAGACAAGGTCAAATACTCCACTCACACCTTCGCCGGTGTCGCTCTTACATGGTGGAATACTTATGTACAATCGGTGGGTACCGATGAAGCTCACGCTCTCTCTTGGGCCGACTTGAGGGAAAAGATGATTGTCGAATATTTCCCTCGTGAAGAAACCCGAAGGCTCGAACAAGAGCTAAGAACTTTAAAGGCGATCGGAAATGATCTCAAGGCTTATAATCAACGATTTTCCGAACTAGCCTTGATGTGCCCAAATCTTGTGAACCCCGAAGCTTTAAGGGTTGAACTTTACATGGATGGTCTTCCAAAGAGCATCAAACACGGAGTAATGTCATCCAAACCCCCTAATCATCAAGAAGCTTTGAACATGGCCCGCAAATTGATAGAGACAGTGGACGAAATCGTAGTACCGGCACCTAAAGCCGAGGACAAGTCGGGTAACAACAAAAGAAAATGGGAAGCTCCCCAATCAAGCAACAACAACTTTGCCAAGAAATCTTTCACCTCCGACGACAAGAAGGGTTATGCCAGAATTCTACCTCTTTGCAACAAATGCAACAAACATCACTTTGGCGAATGTAGTAAGCTAATTTGCCATCGGTGCCAAGGAATTGGTCATAAGGCCAACGATTGTAAAAGTGCCACTCCCGTCGCTCGAAAGTGGCCCAATGCACCAAAGACGGGCACTTGTTACGAATGTGGCCAAATGGGCCATTATAGAAATGCATGCCCGAAGAGGAAAGATAACCCCAATACGCGGGGCCGAGCTTTCAACATCAACACCGAGGAAGCCCGGGATGACACTGAACTAGTCACGGGTACGTTTCTTCTCAACAATTCTTATGTCTCTTGCTTATTCGATTCGGGTGCCGATATATGCTTTGTATCCAAGACTTTGACTCATTCTTTTAGCACTCCACCTCTTCCATTAGATACCATTTATACCATTGAAGTGGCTAACGGGAAACTATTAAGTGCCGAAACATATTACCGGGGGTGTACGTTAAACATTTTGGGTAAGGAATTTGAAATTGACTTGATACCCATGGAACTAGGAAGCTTTGATGTAATAATCGGTATGAATTGGTTAGTCAAAACGAAATCTCACATCCTTTGTGATCTTAACGCAATCCGAATTCCTATCGAGAATGGTGAACCTTTGATTGTTTATGGCGATAAGAGTTGCACCAGACTCAACCTCGTTTCGTGCCTTAAAGTTAGAAAACTACTCCGTAAGGGTTGTTTTACGATCCTTGCCCACGTTAAGAAAGTCGAGTCCGATGAGAAGCATATCGATGATGTGCCAATTGTTAGTGACTTTTCCGATGTATTTCCCGACGAACTGCCGGGTCTTCCACCTCATCGACCGGTTGAATTCCAAATCGATCTTATTCCGGGAGCCGCACCCGTAGCACGTGCACCGTATAGACTTGCTCCATCCGAAATGCAAGAATTGCAAAGTCAAATCCAAGAACTACTTGACCGTGGTTTTATCCAACCTAGCCATTCACCTTGGGGCGCTCCGATTTTGTTTGTTAAAAAGAAAGACGGATCCCTACGAATGTGCATTGATTATCGTGAACTAAATAAATTGACGGTTAAGAACCGATATCCTCTTCCTCGCATCGATGACCTCTTTGATCAACTACAAGGGTCTTGTGTATATTCGAAAATCGATCTCCGCTCGGGTTATCATCAATTAAGGGTTAAGGGGGAAGATGTCTCCAAAACCGCTTTCCGGACTCGTTATGGTAGTTATGAATTCCTCGTCATGCCATTTGGTCTCACTAACACACCGGCGGTGTTCATGGATCTTATGAACCGCGTGTGCAAACTGTATCTCGATAAATTCGTTATTGTGTTCATCGATGATATATTGATCTATTCTAAAAATGAAGAAGAGCACGAACAACATCTCCGACTTGTGCTTGAACTCTTGAGACAAGAACGACTTTATGCCAAATTCTCCAAGTGTGAATTTTGGTTGAAGGAAGTTCAATTTCTTGGTCATGTTGTAAGTGATCAAGGCATTAAAGTCGATCCCACGAAGATCGAAGCCATTAGTAAATGGGAGACTCCTACTACTCCTACTCACATTCGTCAATTCTTGGGTCTCGCCGGGTACTATCGTAGATTCATCGAAAACTTCTCTTTGGTTGCACGTCCTCTAACCGCATTGACTCACAAGGGAAAGAAATTCATTTGGGCGACCGAACATGAATCCGCATTCCAAATCTTGAAAACGAAGCTAACCACCGCCCCTATCTTGTCACTTCCCGAAGGCAATGATGACTTTGTTGTATATTGCGATGCCTCGTAACATGGTTTTGGTTGTGTATTGATGCAACGAACGAAAGTCATTGCTTATGCTTCTCGACAAATAAAAATTCATGAACGGAATTACACGACTCATGATCTCGAACTCGGAGCCGTTGTCTTTGCACTTAAAATGTGGAGACACTATCTTTATGGAACCAAGAGTACTATCTTTACCGACCACAAAAGTCTCCAACACATTTTCGATCAAAAGCAACTAAACATGAGACAACGAAGGTGGATTGAAACCTTAAACGATTACGATTGCGAGCTTCGTTACCATCCCGGGAAGGCAAATGTAGTAGCCGATGCCTTAAGTCGAAAAGAAAGAGCGGTGCCTCTTCGTGTCCGAGCCTTAAACATCACCATTCACACCAACCTCAATAGTTAAATTCGTGTAGCCCAAGATGAGGCCCTCAAGGATGAAAACCTTTCACACGAGCTCTTGAACATTCTCGTCTCTCGATTCGAAATTAGGGAGACCGGACTCCGATATTACGCTGGAAGGATTTGGGTGCCTAGTTATGGGGACCTACGAAGCCTTATTTTAGATGAAGCCCATAAGTCACGATACTCGATTCACCCCGGTGCCAATAAGATGTACCACGACCTTAAACAGCTATATTGGTGGCCGAACATCAAAAGGGACGTAGCTACTTATGTTTCCAAGTGTTTGACATGTTCCAAAGTCAAAGCCGAACACCAAAGACCGTCCGGACTACTTCAACAACCCGAGATCCCGCAATGGAAGTGGGAAAGAATAACGATGGATTTTATCACCAAACTACCAAAAACGACGGGCGGTTATGATACCATTTGGGTTATTGTTGACCGTCTCACCAAATCCGCACACTTCCTGGCCATGAAAGAAACGGACAAAATGGAGAAACTTGCACAACTTTACATTAAGGAGATCGTAGCCCGACACGGTGTACCTTTATCGATTATCTCCGACCGAGATGGCCGTTTCGTTTCTAGATTTTGGCGTACATTGCAAGAAGCGTTGGGAACGCGTTTAGACATGAGCACCGCATATCATCCTCAAACCGATGGACAAAGCGAATGTACAATTCAAACCTTAGAGGACATGTTACGAGCTTGCGTGGTTGATTTCGGAAAAGCTTGGGACAAGCACTTACCTCTCGCCGAGTTCTCTTACAACAATAGTTATCACGCGAGTATTAAAGTCGCACCTTTTGAAGCGCTATATGGCCGAAAATGTCGTTCACCTCTTTGTTGGGCCGAAGTGGGCGACGTACAAATCACTGGACCCGAAATCATTCACGAAACCACCGAGAAAATCGTTCAAATCCGAGATAGGCTTAGGACGGCCCGAAGTCGTCAAAAGAGCTATACCGACAAACGACGCAACGATCTTGAATTTCAAGTCGGTGATCGAGTAATGTTAAAAGTCGCGCCTTGGAAGGGTGTAATCCGTTTTGGGAAACGCGGGAAGCTGAATCCAAGGTATATTGGTCCTTTCGAAATCTTGGAGTGTATTGGAACCGTTGCGTATCGTTTAGATCTTCCGCCTCAATTGAACTCCGTTCATCCTACCTTCCATGTATCTAACTTGAAAAAGTGTCTTGCCGAACCCGATATCATCATCCCTCTCGAGGAACTTACTATTGATGACAAACTTCATTTTGTGGAGGAACCGGTTGAAATTGTGGACACCTCCGTCAAGACATTGAAACAAAGCCGAATCCCGATTGTTAAAGTCCGTTGGAACGCCAAAAGGGGACCCGAGTTTACTTGGGAAAGACAAGATCAAATGCAAAGGAAGTATCCTCATCTATTCGTGAATTCGGAAACGCAAGATCTCGAGGAAGAAACAACGACTACTACGCCTACTTAAATTTCGGGACGAAATTTCTTTTAAGGAGTAGGTAATGTAACATCCCGCCTTTTTCCATTTACTTTTCCGTTATACTAATTTAAACTCCGTTATATGTTTATAACATCTCCTGTTAATACGCGTTTTAAAATATTCCGTTTAGGTATTTTCCGCACCCGACTACAAACTCGAGGGACTAAAATTGACACGGGGCAAACTAGTTGACTAGGTCAACTAGTCCACCCCAATCACAACCATTCAACCATCTCCCTCTCTCTCTCTCTTTCTCTCTAGCAAGAACACACACACATTTACCAAATTCATTCAATCATCATCTAAATTCGACCTAGGAGGCTTACAACAAAATAAATTACATATTCGTGATCCTCTCTTCATCCTCTTCATTTTGGTACCAACTTCATCTCGTTTGGGTAACATTTCTAAAACACTAGTTTTCTTTAAATTTGTGTTCTTGACTTAAAAGTATGTTAATTAGTGTCTATGGCTCATTGTGATGTCGTGTATGTAATTTGTATGCTCGATTTGTTGTTTTTGGTGTAACTAGTTCATTATGAAAATTACTTGCTAAATCCTTGATTTTGGATGATCAAATGTTATTAGATTGTTAATGTGCATGTTTTAAAAGTGTTACTAGTATCATTAGCTTCATTTTGATGTATAGATTGATTAAAGAAACTTCATAAACGCGATTATTGATTTTGTGAACTTTTGGTTAGGGTTTGATAGCTTTAAAACGAACTTTTGATGCGTTGAATGCTTGTTAATGTTATTGATAAGTGTTTAGTTGTATTACATGTTTCATTACCTTCAAAACGGCATATCATACATGTAAATTGGATTCCCGGAACTTGAAATGCATCTTGATGAACTTGAAACTTTGATTTTGGACGTTTAACGAACATTTGACGAGGTTATTGTTGTCTTAAATGATAAATTTGATTTAGTTAATGTATATAGTTGTGTTCCTTGTCGAAATAGCTTTCCGGTGATATAAAATACATGTTCTAATTGTTTGCGGATCATAAGTTATGATTATTTGAAGTTTGGGTCGTGCACTTGTGTAATTCAGCAAACAGGACCTGTAAGCCATTTGGGACGCCGTCCCACCCTCTTGGACGCCGTCCCACTCTTCATATCAGGACACCGTCCTGATTTTGGGACGCCGTCCCACTCTTCATACTGGGACACCGTCCTGATTTTGGGACACCGTCCTGATACACTAAAACTGGCTGTTTGCTTTGGTCATTTGACATAAAAATGTTTGCTATGCTACGGACCTCCGATTAACATGAAACTTGGCCAACATGCTCATATATGATTATATAACTTAGAAAAATTGTCGGATACCCAACCCGACCCCGTTGACTTTTCCGTTGACTTTGACCCGACCAAGTTGACTTTTAATCAAACTTAACCAAATAATTGTGCAATCGTTCTAACATGTTTTTATACTTGTACCTTGCATGAAACATGACAATTTGATTCACATGCTATTATGATCGAGTCTTAACTAGCCATAGGACTAATTGAACGTCTTTGACCTATCGTGTTTACCGTTATTGATACAACCTATTGTTTAGGTCAAGACTAGCATTGTTCTTTGCACACGTTTACTTGTTGAAGTACTTTACTACTCGTGCACTCAAGGTGAGATCATAGTCCCACTTTTACTCTTTTTGAACTTACATTTGGGATGAGAAAACATAAACATTTCTTTACTAAGTGAACACAAGTACAGGAAAACAAACATTCTACATACGAGTTTAGAACAAAATCCTCAATTTGATTATCATTAGTTACACTTGCCGGGTGTAAGCGAGAACTTATGTTGTATGGATCCATATGGGTTTGACAAACCCTCATTCAAACGGTTCGCTACCGTTTACGAATGAAATATATTTTCGAGAAACAGTGTATGTTCTAGCACTAAGTGATGGGGTTCAATGGAAGGAATGTTAAGCATTGATAATTGGGTGCTCGTGAAATAAACTTTTGGAATGTATTACTATTATTTCATTGATGCAAATCTTGTGGTTCACTTGTACTTACTTACTTAAACCTATGATTTCACCAACGTTTTCGTTGACAGATTTCTATGTTTTTCTCAGGTCCTTGAACGATACATGATACATGCTTCCGCTCATTATTTTGATACTTGCATTGGATGTCGAGTATATATGCATACATGGAGCGTCTTTTGGATACTTTTAAATTGTGTCGCATAAGTTTCATTTGTACTTAAAACTTTGTATCGTAACTTGTGGTGGAACTATTCTCGTAAACTTTGAACAATCTTTACATTTGAAATGAATGCGACATATCTTTTGGTCAAACGTTGTTTTAAAGACTTATGACCACGTAACGGGACCTAAGTAGACGGCGCCGTCAATGACGATTTTGTCGGGTCGCTACAAACTTCCAGAAAACTTTTGATTCAATTAATTGAAACTTTCTTATTACGATGCTACAAAACCTGGGTTTTGGCCCGAGATGGATACATTGGATCAAAAGGTGTTTAGTTTCCTTATTTGCCTATGTCTTGGTGAATGGTTGCCCTTCGGAAGAGTTTAAGATTGGGATAGGTCTTCGTAGAGGTGGTCCTCTTTCTCCCTTTCTTTTTATTATATGTATGGAAGGTTTACACGTTGCGGTTATAGATGCCATTGATCATAACATGTTTAAGGGCTTAACTATTGGTAACAATGATCAGCGAGTCCTTATGTCCCACTGTTTCTTTGCGGACGATGCACTTTTTATAGGGGAATGGAACTACTCTAATGTCAGGAATCTCATTACTACCTTGAATTGTTTTTACATGGTCTCGGGTTTGCATCTAAATGTTCATAAATCGAATCTCCTAGGGATTGGAATTCCCCCATCTGAACTAAAACGAGTTGCTACCATGTTTGGTTGTGTTCCCGCATCATTCCCTTTTACGTATTTAGGCATCCCCATTTGTACGAATATGAGACTTATCGAGAATTGGAGCCCTATTATTACTAAAGTTCAAAAACGTTTAGCTACATGGAAGATGAAACTTTTATCATTTGGAGGGCTTTTAACATTGATAAAATCTGTTTTGGGAGCTCTTGTAACTTATTATCTTTCTATTTTTAAAGTGCCCAAGGGTGTTTTAAAGTGCCTTGAATCATTACGAGCTAATTTCTTATGGGGTGGAACCAGAGAAGACCACAAAATTCATTGAGTTAAATGGAGCGATATTCTTAAAAGCATAAATAAAGGTGGCCTTGGGGTTGTTAGTTTTGACTCGCTCAATTTAGCTCTCCTCTACAAATGGAGGTGGAGGTATGTTTCTTGCAAAAATTGGCTTTGGGTTTCGGTCATAAAAGCTATACATGGTACGCAATCGAATGGCATTAACCCACCAATTAGTCGAACTGTTGCTGGATTGTGGGCTGCTATTTATCGATTTCTGGTTGATCTTCACCTGCGCAAAGGTAATCTTTTCTAGATTAAAGTTGGCAATGGTATTAACACTATGTTTTGGTACAACAATTGGTTGAATGGTTCATCTCCTCGTGTTCTTTTTCCTCGTCTTTTTGCTCTTGAACTGGATAAGTCAGGTTCGGTAGCAGATAGACACACGAGTGAAGAGTGGACTTGGAACTGGATAAGACAATTAAGGGGCGGGGCTGAATCGCAGCAGCTATCGAAGTTACAAACTATAACAACCCACACTTTTCGACTTCTGAAATTACTAAAATATCCCTAGGTTTTTCTGCATGACTATATGTATTAATTAACTAGGGTTGTTATATATACGATTTAATGAACGTTGATCGAATAGTGATTTTTAGTCAACAACGTACGCTTAAATAAATAATATAATTATTATAAACAAGGTTATATTATATAAATTTATATAATGTAACACTTTTTCTTATTAATTTAAATATATAACTTATATTATTTTTGTTATATATAATTAACTATATAATAAATACAAGTTATATATATAAAATAAATGTAATGACATTTAGGAAACTAATAAAAATATAAGTAATAATTTTAATTAAATTAAAATCATAATTATTGATTACATATATATTACCAAAATTACTATATTTTTATATAAATTCGTATTTATTAATTAAGTAAAAATAAAAATAATTTGATAAAAAGTTTTTGAAATATATAAATAAATAATCTGTAAAAAAAGTAAAAATAATATATATATATATATATATATATATATATATATATATATATATATATATATATATATATATATATATATATATATATATATATATATATATATAAAGGATATAGACTAAACAAATACATCCTTATTTTGACTAAAAATATAAAAAAAAAAAAATCATAAACTAGTTCATCCTCTCGTTGACTTAAGCTCCATCTTGTGTCCTATAAAAAGAGATCCAAACTAGTTCATTCTTTCACACACTTAACTCACTTCCTCTCTAAAAACATTGAAGAACTCTTGAGGTAATCTTTCCTTTTTATTTTCTTATTTATTTTTATTCATTTTATTTATTTCTTGTAAAGGATATAGACTAAACAAATACATCCTTATTTTGACTAAAAATATAAAAAAAAAAAAAAATCATAAACTAGTTCATCCTCTCGTTGACTTAAGCTCCATCTTGTGTCCTATAAAAAGAGATCCAAACTAGTTCATTCTTTCACACACTTAACTCACTTCCTCTCTAAAAACATTGAAGAACTCTTGAGGTAATCTTTCCTTTTTATTTTCTTATTTATTTTTATTCATTTTATTTATTTCTTGTATTTTGTTTAGCCAATTGTTATTTTAAATTGCTAATAAATATTCACATCAGTAGTATTTGTTTGGAAATTGTTTAGAACAGTAGTAGTACTTATAAAAATAATTATGATAAATTTTGGAATATTATTTGTAGTTAATTACGAATTAAGTACTAATTAAACACAAAAACCATATAAAATTTGTAATAAAATATTAATTAGTAATAAAAATAATTATAATTTTTTTTGAGATTATTATACTTTTATAAACATGCAAAAATTATAAAAATTAAATAAATGGGTCGATTAGTATTTAAATAGAATTTACTTTTGCTTTATTCTAAACCGAGAGAAATAATAAAGAAAATGCAAAAAAAATACAAATGTTTATTAAATCTATTTTTATATGATTGTAGCATCACTAGATACTATAAAAAAATATAAAAATTAATTTTAAATTGTTTTTCCTATTTATTTAATTATAGGCCAATTAGAATGGTTAAATAATTAGAAAACATTAAATAAATAATATTTCGGTATAAAATTTGATTTAATAATTTTTATAACATTTTTACAGAATATAGAACCTGTAAAAAATATAAAAATTTTTATTTAGGTCGATTTGATATTTATTACCTAATTAATTTTGATTTAATCTAAACCAAGAACATATGCAAAGAAAAATGGAAATAAATATAAAAACTTAGAAAAATTATTTTTGTAAATGTTTCTACTGATTCATATGCCTAACTAGAGTTATAAAAATTATGAACATAATTATTAGGTGACTAATGGAATTAATCAACAAATTAAATCGTATATGTATATAATTCGGCTAAACTAATTAAATACATATAAATACATTAATATTATATTATTGCTATTATTAAAAAACATCAAAATAATACTTATAATAACTAATTAATTCGTTTCCCTATTATACTAAAGAATTAAAAAAAATTAAAAATCAATAATAAAGAATAATACTTATAACTTAAATTAATAATGATAACATATAATTAATAAATAATTATGATATAATAAAGGCTTATATTATAAACCTTAATGTGACGTATTCCTGTACATACATAACAAGTGTCGGTTATGATCAAGGATAACGTATGACTTATACAAACTTTATCGCTACTTACAGTCGTAAGTGAATGATGTCTAGGTTGCCATTTATGGGTAAGCTTGTGGATCTAGAATGCCATGACTTAGATTCTGGTCAAGAGTCCTGGGGCCCCGATTACATCTGGTCATTCCTGACTTATTTGATAGCAACGAAGTTTGAGTAAAGTTGTACAACGTCTTACTAATGAATATAACCTGAACTTATAAACTTTCCATAAGTTGAAACCTTCCTATTTTGGACTGTCACTATTAATATAATTCATTATATTAATAATAAACATACACTTGGTCTATTAGACATTTACTGATCGAACGTTATACCTCTAGGTTGATATCCCGGTCACTTACTTGCTTTACTTTCCTTTCTTGCGTGGAATACTTCAACTGCTATTTAAGGTGAGTTTTCATAGCTCCCTTTTTATATATATTTTTGGGCTGAGAATACATGCGCAACTTTTATATCTGTTTTACACGTTAGACACAAGTACTCAAACTTTTATGCTATATACGTGCTTTGTCATGCTAAATCCCTACCGTAATATCGTTAATTACTGAGGTATAAGATGTAAGCTTAGTTATTGTGAGTAGCACTACTGAGAGTGACATCTCTAGTCAGTTGACCATTGGTCTTTGGCTACATAATAATGATTCAACGACATAAATAACAAGTGTCACGGGGTAACTTTTGTTTAGTCGCGATATTACAAACTACATCAACGCTTTTAGATTGATATATTTGGAATCAATCAACCTTAAACTAAATCTTGTGGTCTAATGCATATTATATAAACCTATGAACTTCACTCAACCTTTTTGGTTGACACTTTAAGCATGTTTTGTCTCAGGTGAAGAATAAGATGATTGATATGACTGCTACTTGATGAATTGAATGCTGCTGCATGGAGTCTTCATTTCATTACATTTACTTTGCATTTTAAAACTATTACTATTTCAGTTTGGATTTGATGTAAACACTCTTAATGCTTCTGCTGTTTTATTAATAAAGGTTTATTTCAAAACGTCTCATATAGAGTCGTTCTCGTTATACAACTGTGTTATGATATGAATGGTCACAAATACCCCTGGCCTTATTTGGGGGTGTGACAGAGTGGTATCAGAGCACAGATTGTTATAGAGAACCAGGATTGCATTTTATATGTGCCTTATATGTTAGTTGGGGTGTCTTAGTGATCTATAGGTCTATAACCTTTCCTGGCTTAGTTTAAGTACCTTTCTTACTTGTCTATATACTTGCTTAGTTTTAAGTACTCTCTTTTTGCTTGCCTTATCCTTTGCCTAACGCCAACCTAACTATGTTTTGAAGAAACATGGCTAGTGGCAAATCAAGCAATACAACTCCCAACGTTACTCTAACTGCTGTCCAATTTCAACAACTGTTAGCTGCCGCACAAAGCAATGACAACAATGGCGTACCGTGAAATCTTTCGACTATTTGTTCACATCAAAATTTCATGAACTACCAGCCCTCTACATACAAGAGTGCTGAAAGACCTGAGTTTAGAAATATGGAAATGGTGAATACTGATCTCATGAGTTACACCAAGCGATTCCAAGAATTTGCTTTCATGAATCCTCACGTGACTACTCTCGAGTATCTAGGGATCCAATGCTACATCAATGGATTACCTGATGGCGTCCGGAGAGATGTTACCTTGACGAACCCAAGCACCATACAAGAAGCTGCTTGCATGGCAAGCTATTTCATCGACGAACATAAGAAGAAAGAAGGTGCAAAAATGAAGAGGGAAGGAATGGAGCAAGAAAATTCTAAGAGAAAATTTAACAAGCTTTACAAGGGAAACCGTCCTTATTGCAAAAGATGTGAGAAACATCATGAATGATGGTGTGAGGCTAAGTGCACCAAGTGTAAGAAGGTGGGTCACATAGCCAAAATTATAGAGTTACGGATCCATCAACCAAAACTCCAGCCACAAAGGCAAATGCAACCGTTCTTGCTTGCTATAAATGCGGAGGAGTAGGGAATTTCAAAAATTAATGTTCGGATAAGAAGAAGGATGAAGAGGCACAATGAAGAGTTTTTGGAAACTACAAGAGTTATTTAAATTTCTCATTTTCATAGTGTTCTTTATGTTACCATTTAGTACCTCTATATTTTGGAAGATTTCGTTAAGTTTCTGTAATACTCTGGTTATTTTCTTTAAAATGAATGAATGATGTTATTTTCTTTTCTTTCATTTTCCATTGAACCATCCTCGAAAAAGATGACTATTGGCTAGATGACATTAGTAGTAACTTTATGGAGTGATAAAAGTATGATTTAGTATAACATAATGACGCCTGATCAACGTAGTTGATGTGTGAAGCAGAGGTGTATGAAATAGTATTATTTTTACTACGAAATACGACGAAATATTACACAAGTTTTATTAATTTACGGATAGAATATACATAAACCTTGCTACAACACTATAGGCAGTGTACCTAATCGTAGAGTAGTGTAGTTTTTAGTATGTTCGGTTCGTTCCACAGGGAGCTAGTGATTACGTACTATATTTTTAACAACTATATATATATATATATATATATATATATATATATATATATATATATATATATATATATATATATATATATATATATATATATATATATATATATATATATATATATATATAAGTGTTATTATTATAAAAGGGAGGTTTTACCGTTTAATGACCGGTTTTTCGATTTTATATTTTTTAAGCGTAAAGATAAATGACAATAATTAAAGTGCGTAAAATAAATAACGATAAATAAATGACGATAAATAAAATAACAGTAAATAAAATTACGATGAGAAATACAATAAAAGAATTATGCTTATTTAAACTTCCGTAATCATGATGTTTGACGTTTTGATTTTAATTTATTTCTCTAGGTTAATTGTCCTTTGTCCTGGCTTATTTGATACCTATCTGGGTTTTGCCCATAATAGTCCATCGGTCATAATTATAATATGCTCGTCAAATTAACCTTATTTCCGAAGTCAAATATTCCAACTAATTAGGGATTCGAACTATAACAAGGTTTTAATACTTTGTTAATAATTACACCAAGTTATCGACTGCGTGTAATCCAAGGTTTTAATACTTTGTTAACAATTACCCCAATTATCCTTGTATGTAATCCACCCATGTTTTAATGAGATATGAATATTAATTTACCCACTTGATCAGTTTGAATAATCAATTACCCAACCCGAATAATTAATTAAATGATTGTAAAGGATGTCGTATAAACGTCACTAAATAGGACATACATAATCATTTAATAATTATTGGATTAACTAATTTGAAGATAGGTTCGACAGATTCCAATGAGTTGTCATTCGATTAGACAATACCCCCCATCTATTAATAGTCAATAGTCCAATGTCCACAAGTGTCGGTCTTTTATCCAAACCCTAATTATGATACAAAATCCAATAACCCCGTCTTAATATTTAGTCCAACATCATGATTACTTTGGCTCAAATAAGCATAATAATAACTTAGTTACGAAACATTAATTTAAAAAGGAAGAACATAGCTTACAGTGATTATTTATCGCGTAGCGTTACACGGACAGAGTTTCGACTTTAAAACCCGTAAAACATTTCTTACAATAACCCAATTATTATTAATCTTAACTTAAACTTAATATTATAAATAATAAATATAAATATAGTTTACAGAAAGAAAGAAAGAAGGTGTCCCTAATTCGAGCAGAAATCGTGGCTTATATAGAACTTTTCCAGATACTATAGCCCATGCGATCGCATGGGCTTGAAGGGTTAATGCCATGCGATCTCATGGCTTGCTGTCCCAGCTCATATTGCTTTGTCTTCTTGTTTGTCGACATAATATTTAAATATATATATATATATATATATATATATAATATATATAATTTTATATAATTATATATATATATTATATTATATTCTTGTGCATATTTGACTTGTAATTTTAGCTCCGTTGACTTGCGCATTGATACTCAGTTTATATCTCGGTTCCGGATTTTTGAACGTCTTTTCGTACGCTTTAATATCTTGTAATTATGTTTCGCAACTTGTAATTTGCACAAAAAATTATTTTTCTTAACTCCCAAAATCCGCGCAAGTCTTTAACTCACTTTTAGTGGCACTTTTGAGTGCACTATGGCTTTAGTGTCACTTTTCAGGCTTTAGTGGCACTTTTTCTTCAATTCTTTAATCTTCGTGCTTCGTCTTCTCATTTATTTATTTAAACGATTACAACTTAAAAATAGAATAATTACAACTAAAAACTTTACATATTGGGATGATATTGCAACTAAATATATGTTCGTTTGGAGCAATATCAAATATCCCCACACTTGAACGTTGCTTGTACTCAAGCAATACAGAACTTGAAATTAAAATCACACTTCACTCGAATCACTTTTTTATTCTCACACTTTATACATCAGTGATTTTGATACGGTGGTATGAACAATGATAGTAACGATGTGGTTTACAGTCCCACATGACTTATAAAAATTTAGATCCTTTAAGGAAATTGGATCTTTATGAAAACATTTGATCTTTTGAAAATTCATTCTAGCTTTTACCCTAGATAAGTTTTCAGGAATAACCCTTCATCGGTGTTTGAAAAATGTTTTTGTGGGTTATGTGGGTTTCAGATTTGAAAATTTTAGCTCAAAACTTGTGGTTTTGTGTCACCCACTTGCTAACCTTGTATTAGGAAAGCAACACGTCCAGTATACTTACTCCGTATATTACCTTTCGGTAAACTACCGGCAGGTTGTAAAGGAAAGCGATGAACAAGTAACTGTTAAGGCAATGTCTAATGACATACAGATGTTCATGGTCCATAACGTGTCGGATGCAATTACTATCCTTTGTAGAAGAAATAGTAAAGATCACTCTATAATTTTTCGGTCTGGCACAAGGTTATGTCTTTGACCATGCTATGCAACCACCGTTCTTACGGTTGATACCCGATTTGGTTCAGGTGACCTAATGAATTCCGGTGAATTCTTAGGATTTTACGTTCAATGGTAATGAACGCAATGAAAATAGGGTTTCAGAAAACAAATCGGTTTTAATTTTGATCAAAATATTTTCTCGTTCAAGCTAGAGTTTAGATATCATCGTATTCCATGAGTTTGTAATTCTCAATCTTTAAAGTCAATCTCAAGGATTGAGTAATATCAGGCTTAAAAGCTGATTTTTGATCTTTGAGGAGATTATCCTTTCTGTGGGTCTGATTCATTAGTCTTATCAAGCTAATTTGCACGGCGCCCTCCCCATTTTACGAGACAGATCCTCTCATGGTTAGGATAAGTCTGACCACTTGGCGACCCTGTTTGATGCTGAGGTCCGTGGATTTCCAGCTGATTTTCGAGAAAACTTTTCAAGGTTTTTCGTAGACTCTACAACTGGTCTGGACGACAACTTCCTGACCTAAATCAAGAAAAGCGTGTCTTTTTTGAAAGACTTTACTTTCTTTTAATGATGGAATTAATTCATCGTGTAGATCCATCTTTTTTTCAAATATATTATCGTAAATCGGGTAAAACTGATTAGTTTAATCCAAAGCAAAAGTACCTGCAATAATCTTGTACAAAATATGTGATATATGTTTTAAAGAACTTGGTAAATTCTTCTCACACTTAGTTTTTATTTATTCTTTTCTTTGCCTTTTTATTCTCCTCTATTCCATTTTAAATGAATTCAAGCATTTTGGGTTGTTTCTCAATTTATGTTCTCTCCGAGGTAACAATAATTTCGGTATTATCACCTAGTTTTATTGTTCATAAATATGTATAAACATGATTTTGAGTTCATTTAATTGAAATTTTTTTAAATTTTCACAAAATTTGGCAATTAAACCAAGTGTAAACCCGAGAGAATTTATGACCCTTCCCCACACTTGAGATCATGCAATGCCCTCATTTGCATGAAATTAGACTATACTTATAAATTCACGAGGGTGATTAGCGTAGAAAAATGATTAAAAATACCGAGTTTGCAAACATATTGTTTTTTCGAATGATAAATGGAGCACATCATTTGCTCAATCCCGCAGTTGTTATATCACATTTGATAATTTGCGTCTTGTCGTCAATATTAGTAGCTTTTGCTGAACTTAATGCCAGTTTTTGAAAGTGCGATGTTTTACCCTGTTTTGTATATAACATAAACTACAAACATATATACATATTTTTGAAGTTGGGTATATTACCCCACATTCATATAATATTTTTGGCATACTTTAGATCAATAATATTAAAATAATGATAATAAATTTTTTCGCCCCGCCCTCGGGTAAAGCAATTTCGGTTCTATGACCTAGTCTTTAACTTACGACGAATTTTAGAAATTATTTTTTAAACTTAATGAAATAAAGTAATTTTTGTTTTTAAATTCACACAAAACTTAAATTTAAAATGCATATTAATTTCATACAAAACCTACAAAACAAAAATTCAGAATGGAGGAAGAAAACTAGTTCTTTAGTGTCTGCTAGTGGAAAAGACCAGTTGAATTCCATTCTCGGAACTACACGAGAATAGAACAACTAACTCTAGACAGCATTTTTTTTTTCTTAGAACATTTGAATCTCCCCACACTTAGGTAGCTGTGGTGTCGAAATTGTGATTAACTTCATCGTTTCTCTTGGACCATAATCAACTTGCATATCTGTGACTTTTGCTTTAAGCCATTGGTCGGATTCCTGTGTAATATCCACAAATTCAACTAGTTTCGCCTTTTCTTTAGGCTATAGATTGGATACTAACCGGTTACATAACTTAGAGTTCCCCTTGGTTCTAGCATCGCGAATCCGTTTAATAAGTTTCTTCATTGAACTATTAATAACAGGGTCATTTAATTTCGCATTAACAATGGGGTTCTTTGTTATCAGGTTATCATTAGGTGTTACTTCATCTTCCCCACACTTAGGCGTTTTATTAAGCACTACCGTTGGAGTTGGTAAAACAATATGCTTCTTACCGATCGTCTTTATTGGTTCAATGGTTTTGGTTGGTTGAGATTTAGAATTTCGAATCATAAAGGTGATCGATTTTTCACCATTACTAAGTGTCATTCTACCCTCTCTTACATCAATTAACGCCCCGGTGGACGCTAAGAATGGTCGACCTAAAATTAGAGGAATGTTTGAATCCTCTTCTATGTCAATGACAATGAATTCGACTAAAAAGGTTAAATTACCTACTTGAACGGGTAGGTTGTCAGCAATTCCAACTGGGTGCTTAATGGTTTGATCAAGGAGCCGAACACTCATTTCCGTTGGACTTAACTTACCTACTTTTAATCTCTTATATAATGAAAGAGGCATAACACTCACACTCGCACCTAAATCTGCTAGTGCATCATACATGACACAATCACTAAGTAGACAAGGAACAATAAATTCACCCGGATCACCCAACTTGAAGAAGTGGAGACATTATCTCTACGAGATAAAATTCACGGTGTTTACCGATCATAAAAGTCTTCAACATATTATTGACCAGAAGCAACTGAACATGAGACAAAGGCGTTAGGTTGAGTTATTAAATGACTACGACTGTGAGCTTAAATATCATCCTGGTAAGGCAAATGTAGTTGCTGATGCCCTTAGTAAAAAGGATCGTGCTAAACCGATCCGAGTCCGAGCTTTAAGTATACGTATTCGTACGAATCTTACATCTCAAATCCATAAAGCACAACTTGAGGCATTGAAGGAAGAGAATGTCCAACTCGAGGGACTTAAAGGTCTCGTAAAGCAACTTGAACTCAAGGGAAACGGAATAAGGTATTTCAATAACCGAATCTGGGTCCCAATCTTCGGAAATCTTCGAGAACTAGTCTTAGATGAAGCACATAAGACTAGGTATTCTATTCACCCAAGCTCTAGTATAATGTATCACGATGTGAAAGAATTTTATTGGTGGCCTCATCTGAAATCAGACATTGCTGAATATGTGAGCAAGTGTCTAACTTGTTTGAAGGTAAAAGCCGAACATCAGAAACCATCTGGTTTACTTCAACAACTGGAAATCCCATAGTGGAAATGGGAATGTATCACTATGGACTTCATTACTAAATTGCCCAAGACTTCTAGTGGCAATGATACTATTTGGGTGATAGTTGATTGTCTTACCAAATCTGCTCATTTCTTACCGATCAAGGAAACCGACAAGATGGAGAGATTGTCACAACTGTATATCAAAGAAATTGTCTCTCGTCATGGTGTTCCTATTTCAATCATATCCGATCGCGACAGTAGATTCATTTTCAGATTCTGGAAATCCTTACATATTGCTCTTGGAACTCGACTCGACATGAGTACTGCTTATCATCCGTAAACCGATGGTCAAAGTGAACGAACCATTCAAACGTTGGAAGATATGCTTCGCGCTTGTGTTATCGACTTTGGCAAGGGCTGAGATAGACATTTGCCTTTGGCTGAATTCTCTTACAATAACAGTTACCACTCAAGTATTAAGGCTGCACCTTTTGAGGCCTTATACGGACGAAATTGTAGATCCCCACTGTGCTGGGATGAATTAGAGGACAGACAGTTAACCGGTCCTGAAATCATACACGAGACAACCAAAAAGATCGTTCAGATTAAGAAACGATTAGAAACTGCCCGCAGCCGACAGAAGAGCTATGCTAATAAACGTCGGAAAGGTTTGGAATTCCAAGTTGGTGATAAATTTATGTTGAAAGTATCTCCTTGAAAAGGCATCATTCATTTTGGTAAAAGAAGCAAACTTAGCCCACGATTTGTTGGACCTTTCAAGATTACTGAAAGGATCGGACCCGTGGCTTATCGATTAGAACTATCTGCTGAACTTAGCAGCGTACACGATGTATTTCATGTCTCGAATCTTAAAAAGTGTCTCGCTGATGACACTCTCGTTATTCCTTTGGATGACATTCGCATTGATGATAAAATGCACTTTGTAGAGGAACCCGTAGAGGTCGTGGACCAAACTGAAAAACGCTTGAAACAAAGCACTATTCCTATTGTTAAGATCCGTTGGAATTCACAAAGAGGCCCCGAGTATACCTGGGAACATGAAGACCAGATGAGGCGGAAATATCCCCATCTCTTCTCAATCGCTGATGCATCCGAGAAGTCTACCTAAAACTTTGGGACGAAGTTTTTATTAACGGGGAGGTACTATAACAACCCTCACTTTTCGACTTCTGAAATTACTAAAATATCCCTAGGTTTTTCTGCATGACTATATGTATTAATTAACTAGGGTTGTTATATATACGATTTAATGAACGTTGACAGAAAAGTGATTTTTAGTCAACAACGTACGCTTAAATAAATAATATAATTATTATAAACAATGTTATATTATATAAATTTATATAATGTAAAACTTTTTCTTATTAATTTAAATATATAACTTAAATTACTTGTGTTATATATAATTAACTATATAATAAATACAAGTTATTATATATATAAAATAAATAAATATATATATAATAATTTGATAAATAGTTTTTTAAATATATAACTTAAGTAAAAATAAAAATAATTTGATAAAAAGTTTTTGAAATATATAAATCTATAATCTGTAATATATATATATATATATATATATATATATATATATATATATATATATATATACTAAACAAATACATCCTTATGTTGACTAAAAAAAAATCATAAACTAGTTCATCCTCTTGTTGACTTAAGCTCCATCTCGTGTCCTATAAAAAGAGGTCAAAACTAGTTCATTCTTGCACACACTTAACTCACTTCCTCTCGAAAAACATTGAAGAACTCTTGAGGTAATCTTTCCTTTTCATTTTCTTATTTATTTTTATTCATTTTATTTATTTCTTGTATTTTGTTTCGCTAATTGTTATTTTAAATTCTTAATAAATATTCACATCAGTAGTATTTGTTTGGAAATTATTTAGAACAGTAGTAGTACTTATAAAAATAATTATGATAAATTTTGGAATATTATTTGTAGTTAATTATGAATTAAGTACTAATTAAATATGAAAATCATATAAAATTCGTAATAAAATATTAAACAGTAATAAAAATAGTTATAATTCGTTTTTGAGATTATTATACTTTTATAAACAAGGGAAAATTTTAAAAATTAAATAAATGGGTTGATTAGTATTTAAATACAATTTACTTTTGCTTTATTCTAAACCGAGAGAAATAATAAAGAAAATACAAAATAAATACAAATGTGTATTAAATCTATTTTTATAAAATTTTTATATGATTAGTAGCATCACTAGATACTGTAAAAAATATAAAAATTAATTTTAAATCGTTTTTCCTATTTATTTAATTATAGGCCGATTAGAATGGTTAAATAATTAGAAAATATTAAATAAATAATATTTAGGTATAAAATTTGATTTAATAATTTTTATAACATTTTTACAGAATATAGAACTTGTAAAAAGTATAAAATTATTTATTTAGGTTGATATAATATTTATTACCTAATTAATTTTGATTTAATCTAAACCGAGAACATATGCAAAGAAAAATAGAAATAAATATAAAAACTTGGAAAAATTATTTTTGTAAATGTTTCTACTGATTCATATGCCTAACTAGAGTTATAAAAATTATGAACATAATTATTAGGTGACTAATAGAATTAATCAACAAATTAAATCGTATATGTATATAATTCGGCTAAACTAATTAAATACATATAAATACATTAATATTATATTATTACAAAACATAAAAATAATACTTGTAATAACTAATTAATTGCTTTCCCTATTATACTAAAGAATTAAAAAAAATCAATAATAAAGAATAATACTTATAACTTAAATTAATAATGATAACATATAATTAATAAATAATTATGATATAATAAAGACTTATATTATAAACCTTGATGCGACGTATTCCTGTACGTACATAAAAAGTGTCGGTTATGATCAAGGATAACGTATGACTTATACAAACTTCATCGCTACTTACAGTCGTAAGTGAATGATGTCTAGGTTGCCATTTATGGGTAAGCTTTTGGATCTCGAATGCCATGACTTAGATTCCGGTCAAGAGTCCTGGGCCCCCGGTTACATCTGGTCATTTCTGGCTTATTTGATAGCAACTGATGAGTGCAGCGGTGTATACGAAATACTATTATTTTTATTACGAAATACGATCCAATTTACACAAGTTTTATTTATTTATATAGATGGTATATACTTAAACCTTGCTACAACACTATAGGGAGTGTACCTAATCGTAGAGCAGTGTAGTTTTTAGTAAGTGCGGTTCGTTCCACAGGGAGCTATTGAATACGTACTATATTTTTAACAACTATATTTATATAAAATGTATATAATTATATATAGTAATAATATATAAAAGGGGGGTTTTACCATTTAATGACCGGTTTGTCGATTTTAAATAAAGCGTCAAGATAAATGACGATAATATAAATGACAGAATTTAAATTGCGATAAAGTAAATTGCAGTAATTAAAATGACAGTAAATAAAGGTACGATGAAATATGAAATAAAAGTATTATGCTTATTTAAACTTCTGTAATCATGATGTTTGACGTTTTGATTTTAATTAATTGTTACCCGGGTTAATTGTCCTTTGTCCTGGTTTATTTGATACCTATTTGGTTTTTGTCCATAATAGTCCATCGGTCATAATTATAAAATGCTCATCAAATTAACCTTATTCCCGAAGTCAAATATTCCAACTAATTAGGGATTCGAACTGTAACAAGGTTTTAATACTTTGTTAATAATTACACCAGGTTATCGACTGCGTATAATCCAAGGTTTTAATACTTTGTTAACAATTACACCAATTACCCTTTTATGTAATCCACTCTTGTTTTAATAAGATATGAACATTAATTTACCCACTTGATCAGTTTGAATAATCAATTACCCAACCCGAATAATTAATTAAATGATCGTAAAAGATGTCGTATAAACGTCACTAAATAGGACATGCATAATCATTTAATAATTATTAGATTAACTAATTTGAAGATAGGTTTGACAGATTCTAATGAGTTGTCATTCGATTAGACAATACCCCCCATCTATTAATAGTTCATAGTCTAATGTCCACAAGTGTCGGTCTTTTGTCCAAACCCGAATTATGGTACAAAATCCAATAACCCCGTCTTAAATATTTAGTCCAACATCACGATTACTTCGGCTCAAATAAGCATAATAATAACTTAGTTACGAGACATTAATTTAAAAAGGAAGAACATAGCTTACAGTGATTGATATTGCTCAATTACATCATATATATCTATCGCAATATCGCTTAAAACGCTCTATAATCGAAGATAATGAAGGTGATCTACAAGTGATAAGCCAAGATGCGCGAATTTGTATCGGAAGAATGATTTGCAAAGAATTTCGATGATTTATGACATTGGTTGATCCCGATACGAGTTAGGGTCAAAATACCACTCTAAAATAATAAAACAAGGCTTCCGATATGATAGGTTTCGTCCAAATGAAATAATATTGAAAAGAAAACGAAAGAGTCAAAAATAGTACAGCAGGACGCCGTCCCACATAGCTAGACGCCGTCCTGCCCTTTGAAGTGGGACGCCGTCATGGTCATTCGAGACGCCGTCTTGATCTTTATACCGGGACGCCGTCCTGCCTTTTAGGACGACGTCCCGAAGTAGGTGTACCCGACTTTTTCTGCTTTTTACCTAATTTCTCCACTTTAAAACATCAGTTTTGGGACTGTTTCATCAGAATACGAACCAGAGAGTTTAGAGGCGATTTTCAGGAGCAAATTGGAGAACTCCAACCTCTTTGAAGAGGCTCAACATCAAGGCATCATCCATCAAAACCTTCTTCATCCAAGAACTCTTGTTCTTGTAGGTTATTTACTTGTTCTCAGCAATGATTTCAGTTAATAATTTGATTGTATTGTTGTCTGTTACCATGATTGTTGGCTAGTTTCTATAATGTTTGTCTAGATTAATAACCAAGGTATTGGATGTAATCTTATTGATTGAATGTATTATGCGTGATAGATTGAAGCTTGAATTAAGAACCATGCTTATTGTTGTTAAAATCATTTGTATCTAGTTAATTGATATGTTGTTGATAAAGAGAACTCTTGTTGATGTATCATATTGATTTACAATCAACTTGTCTTAGATTGATTGTTTGCTAAACCGGACCAAGAGGGTAAACTAGATTAAAACGGTTAAACAAAATAGGAATGAATTGTGTAGAGCGAACGCAAAGACAATTGTTATTCAAGTCTTTGATCTTGTTGATCAACTAGTCACAAACGAAAAGGTCTAAGTAATAGGGAACCCTCGCTTAGTAATTCTAGTTTGAGTACTTGCTAAAGAGAACTCTTGGCGAGTCGATTTAGGTGATTAGCATGCTTATAGTTATTTGATTACAAATACAAGAACCATAGTGAAAAGGGAACCCTTGATCTTGTTATTGTATTTGCGTGTTTATCCGAGAGAACTCTTAGTGAACCTATTAGATAACTACACACATAATTATTCAATCAGGACTTAATATCTAAAAATACATCCAATACCGAGGGTAAAATATCTAGATAAACATTTCATCTCTTTGATTTAATTCAAAACTATCTTACTTGCTTTATTTGCATTTATTCTCATTTCATAAACTTAAAAGACAAAAATATTGTTTTTACATTTAACCTTCTTTGATTTGGCTAAATCGTTAAATAGCCACCAAAACATAAAACTTGTACTTTTAACTTTCATTCACTTAGTTAATCATAATATAGTTTCTAATTCTAGTTTGACTGATATAACTGTCCTGAACTAAACCAGTTACTATACTACTACACGATCGGGTACACTGCCCGTTAGTGTGTAGCAATCTCTAAAACCGGTATTTTCCATACGATAATTCATATACCACTTTTCGCACATCAAGTTTTTGGCGCCGCTGCCGGGGACAGTTTTGTGTCAAAATAGAATTATTAACTGATTTGTGATTAAGTAGTTTCTTAATTATTTTAAATTTTTAATAATCTTTGATTTTTAAACTTATAGAATCGGTATGTTTAATAATTTTTGTTAGTTGTGTGATTGACAGTTTATAGGTCGCATATGCCACATACCCGAAGTTCAGAATCTCCATTACTTACACCGTTTACAGAACCTAATAGAAAGCTTGGTAGGATTTCAAAAGAAGTACTTGAAATTTTTGAATCTTCATCAAAGCAAGAAACCTTTGATTCAGAATCAAGTACGACCAAGCCTCGATATTCAGACTTTGGTAAACCCGTTCAACCCCCAAATTTTGAAATGGAAGGAGAAAGACCGTTGGTACCACGACAATCAATGGCAGCAAAGATGAAAGCAACCCGGACCGGACAAGGTAGTGCTATTACTCCACCTACTGGTGAGGTAACTTTTGAAATAAAAGGACCTATTCTTCAAATGATTAATAACAGGTGTCAATTTGGTGGTGGTCCGAATGAAGATGCAAACGAACATATTCGTCTCTTTCAAGAGATATGTCTTCTATTTAAACTTAAACCAGAAACTGACCAGACCATATTATTAAGACTTTTCCCTTGGACACTCCAAGGGGAAGCACGAAGTTGGTTAGATTCATTGGCCGAGGCTACGATAGAAACGTGGGATGGTATGTTGGAAAAATTTCTTAAGAAATATTTTCCAGCATCCAAGTCCGCGAGACTCCAACACGAAATTACCCAATTCTGTCAAAAGCCGATGGAAACCCTGTACGAAGCATGGAATCGATTTTCCAAAATGCTAAGAGGTTGTCCAAACGATGGTTTGGATACCTTTCAAAAGGTCCAAATCTTTTACAAAGGTTGTGATGTAGCAACCCGAATTTCAATTGACCAAGCGGCCGGTGGTTCTCTTATGGACAAAACCGAGCAAGAGGCTTATGAGATAATCGAGAAACTAGCCGATTATTCTCACGAGTGGAATCAAGAACGCCCAATTACTCGAAATGCTCAAGTCCAAAGCGCCGGTGCTTATGATGACTTAAGCTCCCTAGGTGTAAAAATAGATGGTGTTGTCCGAAACATGGACAAAATCACCAAGGAAATCCATAGTATGAAAGTAGGTTGTGAATACTGTGGAGGTCTCCACTTAGGAAAAGATTGTGATGCCGGGTTAACCATGGCTCAAAAAGAAGAAGTGGCTTTCATAAGCCAAAGAAATAATAACCAGTTTCAGGGAAGAGCCCAATTTAACCGGAACTTTAACAACCTCTACAACCCTCAAGGTCAAACTTCCAATTTTCAACAAGGGTCAGGTAGTGGGTTCCAACAACAAACTCCGGGTTTTTACCAAAAACCCCAACAGGAAGAGAAAAAGTCAAATTTAGAGAGTATGTTGGAAAAGTTAATTACATCACAAACTCAGCTTGTCACAAATATAAACCAAACCAACGAGAAAAACGAACATCAATTTAGAAACCAACAAGCATCAATTCAAAATTTAGAAAAACAAATGAGTGGTTTAGCCAATTTACTGAGCGAGAGGAAACCAGGTAGTTTACCGGGCGATACCAGTAAAAACCCACGAAATGAGCACGCAAATGTTATCACCACACGGAGTGGTCTAGCATACGATGCTCCAAAAATGCCCGAAAATTCTGATTTCAGGGTTCCATTGAACCAAAATGATGAACCGGTTAAGGAGCGGGAAAAAGTGGTTGAAAAGGAAGAACGGGAAAAACCCGTAGTGAAACCATATCAACCACCGCTCCCATACCCAAGAAAACAACAACAAGAGAGGCTAGAGGCCGAAAGGTCAAAATTCCTAGATATGTTTAAACAAATTAACATAAACATGCCTTTCATTGATGTAATCTCAGGTATGCCCAAGTATGCTAAGTTTTTAAAAGACTTACTTACTAATCGGAAGAAAATGGAGGAACTTTCATCCGTCACCATGAATGCAAATTGTTCAGCAATTTTGATGAACAAAATACCGAAAAAGTTAGCTGATCCTGGAAGTTTTACCATACCATGTCTCCTGGGAGATTTGGAATGCATTAAAGCATTAGCGGATTTAGGGGCTAGCATAAATTTAATGCCTTATTCATTATATGTTAAGCTAAACCCCGGGGAACTGAAACCAACTCGAATGGCAATCCAACTAGCAGACCGCTCTGTTAAATTCCCTCGTGGAATTTTAGAGAATATGTTAGTAAAAGTCGGTACCCTAGTATTTCCGGCTGATTTTGTAATTCTAGACATGGAGGAGGACACACGTGTGCCTCTTATATTAGGTCGACCTTTCCTCAATACCGCTAGAGCTATGATAGATGTTCATGGGCAGAAATTGACCCTTAGTATTGAGGATATGAAGGTTACCTTTTCCGTTGACCATGCCTTGCAGTACCCCGAGTCTACTGATGATCAATGTTATTATTTGCAAACCGTAGACACGTATTCGGAGTTATTGCAGGAATTTCCAGAATTGCACGGTACAGGAGAATGCATTTTTGCGGAAGGTGATGATGAAGCAATGGTGGAAGAAGTGGAGATGTTGACCACTTTGATGGCTAACGGGTATGAGCCAAATGATGAAGAGTACAGAAAGTTGGATTTAGGGAATGAATACCGATGTAAAACATCGATTGAAGAACCTCCCGTTTTGGAACTAAAGCCACTTCCAAGTCACTTGGAATATGCTTACCTACAAGAAGGTTCTACTCTCCCGGTGATCATTTCATCCGAACTCTCTGTAAGTGAGAAATCTAAGCTTGTTTCCATGTTAAAAGCCCATAAAACGGCTCTAGCATGGAAAATTCATGACATCAAGGGTATAAGTCCCTCTTATTGTACACATAAGATATTAATGGAAGATAACTATAAGCCGTGTGTACAAAGACAAAGGCGACTCAACCCCAATATGCAAGAAGTTGTTAAGAAGGAGATTGTAAAACTCCTAGATGCGGGTCTTATTTATCCAATTTCGGATAGTCCTTGGGTGAGTCCGGTCCAATGCGTGCCCAAAAAGGGTGGCATGACCGTTGTCACAAATGAAGACGACCAATTAATTTCTACCAGGACTATCACGGGTTGGAGGGTATGCATTGATTACAGGAAATTAAATGATGCTACCCGAAAAGACCATTTTCCCCTTCCTTACATTGATCAAATGTTGGAAAGATTAGCGGGAAAGAATTTTTATTGTTTTCTTGACGGTTTCTCGGGATATTTCCAAATCCCTATAGCACCCGAGGACCAAGAGAAAACGACCTTTACATGTCCTTATGGTACTTTCTCCTATCGGCGTATGCCTTTTGGCTTATGCAATGCTCCTGCTACCTTTCAAAGGTGTATGGTAGCTATTTTTCATGACATGATTGAAGACTTTATGGAAGTATTCATGGATGACTTCTCAGTCTTCGGTGATTCTTTTGACTCATGTCTTAAAAATCTTGAGCTTATGTTGATTAGGTGTGAAGAATTAAATCTTGTACTAAACTGGGAAAAATGCCATTTTATGGTAAAAGAGGGAATTGTATTGGGTCATAAAATTTCTTGTGCAGGTCTTGAGGTGGATCGGGCTAAAGTGGAAGTAATAGCCAAATTACCACCACCAACGAATGTGAAAGGTGTTAGAAGTTTTCTGGGGCACGCCGGTTTTTACCGGCGGTTCATTAAAGATTTTTCCAAAATTGCAACTCCCATGAACAAACTTCTTGTGAAGGACGCTCCATTTGTCTTTACGGACGAGTGTCTTACCACCTTTAATCTTCTTAAAGCAAAGCTCACGCAGTCACCGATTCTCATATCGCCGAATTGGTCAATACCATTCGAACTTATGTGTGACGCCAGTGACTTTGCTATTGGTGCCGTCTTGGGGGCAAAGAATAGAAAAACATTTCAAGCCCATTTACTATGCTAGTAAGACACTGCAAGGAGCCCAACTTAATTACACTACCACCGAGAAGGAACTCCTTGCAATCGTCTTTTCGTTTGACAAATTCCGATCCTATTTAGTGCTAGCAAAGACGGTTGTCTACACAGACCACACGGCATTAAAGTACTTGCTTTCTAAGCAAGATGCTAAACCCCGTTTAATACGTTGGGTCTTGCTTTTGCAAGAATTCGACATCGATATAAAAGATAAAAAGGGTGCCGAAAACCTAGCTGCCGATCACCTTTCTCGACTTGAGAACCCGAATCTTGGGGTTCTACATGAGACCGTTATCCAAGATAATTTTCCTGATGAAAATCTCATGAGAGTTGAGAAAATTAATGATCCATGGTTTGTAGACATTGCCAACTATCTTGCGGGTGGATTCCTAGAAACCGGTATGTCACACCAGAAAAGAAAGAAATTCTTTAGTGACTTAAAATACTATTTTTGGGAACACCCATATCTCTTTAAACAGTGTCCCGATGGGATAATCCGTCGGTGTGTTTCGGGGAAGGAATGCACCGAAATTCTGCTTGACTGTCACCTTGGTCCAACAGGTGGGCACTTTGGTCCCCAAATCACGGGGAAGAAAGTTTACGAGGCCGGTTTCTATTGGCCTACCATATTCAAAGATGCCTACGCTGTTTGTAAGGCTTGTGACGCGTGCCAACGGACCGGTCAAATAACTAAACGGGATGAAATGCCTCAACAAAGCATCCAAGTATGCGAGGTGTTCGATGTTTGGGGAATTGACTTTATGGGCCCCTTTCCAAAATCTCACTCTTACCTCTACATACTTGTCGCCATAGATTATGTTTCTAAATGGGCGGAGGCAAAGCCTCTACCAACAAATGATGGCCGAGTAGTGGTAAATTTTTTGATGGAGCTTTTCTCTAGGTTTGGCACGCCAAAAGCTCTTATAAGTGATCGGGGCACCCACTTTTGCAATAAGCAAATGGAAAAGGTGTTGAAAAGATATGGAGTAATCCATAAAATTTCGACATCCTATCATCCCCAGACGAGTGGGCAAGTAGAAAACACCAACCGGTCATTAAAACGCATACTAGAAAAGACCGTTGGTGCTAATCCAAAAGAGTGGTCAAACAAGTTATATGATGCATTGTGGGCATTTCGCACGGCCTACAAAACACCGATTGGAACAACTCCTTTCCGTATGGTATACGGAAAAGCATGCCATCTCCCGTTGGAGATTGAACATAAAGCACATTGGGCGCTAAGGGCATGCAATTTGGATTACCAAGAAGCGGGTCGGTTACGTTTGACCCAACTAAATGAATTAGACGAGTTGAGGCTTGAAGCCTATGACAACTCTCTAATTTACAAGGAAAAAACTAAACAATGGCACGACAAGAGATTGAAACATCCAAAAGAATTCATGGAAGGAGATCGTGTAGTTGTTTACAACTCCCGTTTCAAGTTATCACCCGGAAAGCTTAAGTCCCGATGGACGGGACCATTTGTGGTGAGAAGGGTGTACCCTTATGGAACGATTGAAATGGTAAACTGGAAAGGTGATATTTTTAAAGTGAATGGCCACCGGGTCAAACACTACGTTGATGGTCCCCTGGAAATTGAGGATGAGGTTAGCCTCAACTTCAAGAAAAACGCCTAAATCAAAACGGGGACGAGTTTGGTGAACGACTCATAAAAAAAATGGTTCACATTTGTAATTAGGTTTGTATTGTGTGCGCGATAAATTTTAGTTTGGTACAAAATGATTAACGTATGACCTCGAAACGCGAACGACTCGAGAAATCAGATCAGTGAGTTTTAGTGTTACGGGACGCCGTCCCATTTAGCTAGACGCCGTCCCACTTTTAAGATCAAGACGCCGTCTCAATTAGCTCGACGCCGTCCCAAAGTACTAACCGAGACGCCGTCCTCCATTCCGAGACGACGTCCCGACCCCCTGAGTCAGAAAAAAAAATACGTTTTATACACTTACCCACTCATTTCTTATCCACAAAACACACTCTTCTCTATTTTTCTCTCCCAAAACCCGAACCATTCTCAAAAACCCTAATTTCTACTTCAAATTCGCGATTTCCTCTTCAAATTCAAGCTTTAAATCATGAACTTTTGGGTATGAATACTCCATTTCTTCACTTTTCTTTATCAATTACTTGAATTATATGTTTATATCTATAAATTGGTTAAAGATTAGTGTGGGGTGTTTGATTTGCATGATTATTGTTAAGATTAACATACCTTAGATGTTTAAATTGCCCTTGTGTGTTTATTTTGCAAAGATAAATTGTTCTTAGGGGTTTATTCATGATACTAGGGTTTGAAGATTTTAAATCCGAATTTAGGGTACTTAATTTGTGATGATGAGTTATTGTATGATGTTTATGATTCTTGTGAAGTATTTGATTGTGTTGGTGATGTTGATGTCAATTTGGCCGGGTCATTTTTTTTTTGAATATTAGTAAATTTCTAAGCATATGATGAATTATAATGAATTTATGAAATGTGTATGCTTGTTTTTCATTTGTAAGGTCATGTTGAATCAAATAAGGGAATGGAATGCCATAATGTATGTGTTAAGATGGTCATTTGAGATAAAAAAAAATTGTGAAAATTGCACTATGATTTGTGATGAATATGATTAGTATGCAAGGTTAAATGCTATGACCTATGACACAACATACTTGAATCCTTTAGGTCCTAAGTTTGTGCTACTTTGTTAAGTTGTGATTTTCGTTTTTGAAAGTGTGTTAATGAATTCAAGTCGAGTTTGGTTGACTCTGGTATAAACTTGTAACATGCACTTTTGTTTAAATGAATCATAATAACTTTTTGAACTAGAAATTGAATGATTAAGTTCTCCTGCTACTCGGTTATGTTTTAGCTAACATTAACACAACGGTTTCTATGTTCTTTTGGTTTTGTGTATAATGTTTTGCAGGGACAATCAAGCAGGGGAGGACCGGCTAAAAGAGGAAGACCATCAGGTTTGGCTCCACCAAGACAACCACCACCACCACCACCACAACAACATCATTCATCGTCTTCTTTCGGAGAAGAAGAAGAGGAGGATCTAAATGATCCTCGAGTTTGGTTAACACAGGTACAGAATGATGAAGACTACACCGAAACTTTTGAGAGAATTAACCGCAGGCCGATTAATGCCACTTGGTATTTTATCTGGGGGCCATTGGAGGAGGCGGGCATGCGCCGACATGTTACTAATTTACTCGCCATTCCTTACGGTAGAGTAGTAGCCCACGCCTGGGAACATGTTTTTAGCATCAATGAACCAATCTACCCGGTGCTTCTTAAAGAATTCTACTCTACTATGCGGTTTAGCAATGTAAGTGATTATTTGTCAACTGAGTTTCTACGGTTTCGTCTAGGAGGCCAAGATAGGGGTTTGAGCAGTTTTCAGCTTTGTAGAATTCTGGGTATTTTTGAGGAACTCACCGACACACAGTTAGGTGAATACTTGAGGGCTTCTGATTATGTTGGCCGACATCAGTTTGATGACACTTCTTATTGGCGCAGAATTTGTAAGCCAAATAATGCGCCGGCACATTTTCGATCAAGCAAACACCGGTACAACGAAATCGCAGCCCGAGATGATAAGCTGCTTCACCGACTCATCGCATGCACCTTTAATGCGAGGATTGAGGGACATGAGAAGGTGAAAACATTAGATTTGTGGATTATGGATCAAATCAAGCGGGGGGCCTATACCGACATTCCTGGGTTAATCGGTAACTATTTTCTTTCCATTGCTACAGAGACACGGCTACAGAAGCCACTTCTGGGGGGGCACTACATAACCCGATTTGCCCGACACTTTAACATTGATTTCGACAGATTACAGGAACTTACGAGTATCATGAAACCATTGAAAAAGGTTTTTTATATTAATGCCGAAATCATTATGAAAGACAGGAATGGGCATTTGGTACCCTTTGTGGCAGCAGGTGCAGGTGGCGCGAGTAGCAGTGGTGTTCAACAGGAACAGCAGCAGGAAGAGGAGGCAGAAATGGAGGCACAGACCAATGTTGGTGAACAGGTTCCGTGGCATCCGTCCCAAGCGAATTGGGACAGTTTGGTTGGTAGTGTTAACAACATGAGATTGAGCCCGAACGAACAAAGGAGGCACAACCAACAAATGTGGGATAGTCAGGAAAGAATGGAGCGACGACAGATCGTTCAAGTACATGATCAGGGGTGGAACAGTTATGGTATTGATTGGAATAACCATAACTCTGAGTTATTTTATTCTAACCCCGAACAGTACTACGGTACGACACGTCTGACGCCACAATATTACACGGATCCGGAACACCCACCTCCACCTCATCTGATTTATAACTCTTCAGCTGCGATGCAAGAAGCTCGGGAAAGATTTGAGAGAGAATATCCACATGGGCGCCCGTACCGCGATGGTTCGGGTAATTATTCCTGGCCATACGGTAACTAGGCCTGCGTGCCTATTTGATCATTTTGTACTTTGGTTTGAGACTATTTTATTTGTGTGATGTATTTTGATACAATTTCGGTTTGTAATAATATACTAATGTGTGGTTTGATAAACGGATGTGGTTGTAAAAACGCCGTTATTTTTATATGCTTTGTGTGGTTTGTTTATTTGTGCAGCATGATTGAACTTCAAAGACTGGCATTAAGTTCAGCGACATTTGATATTATGATGTGTGTATGATGATAATCGCGGACTAGACGATGCTCTTATGCTGGCAGTAAGTTCAGCGGCATCCGTCTACATGTTCCACGATTTACAGGTTCAAAATTGGAAATTTCTACAATCACCCTATCACTTTGCCCTCTAAATTTAATCCTTTTTCTGATTTCATGCAATGAGGGCCTTGCATGATCTCAAGTGTGGGGTGGGGAGTAGAAATTTATCGGGAACTCGTTTTACTAAAATTAAGGCGTTCAAGGCAACATAACTTGTAAAAGGTTAAATTTTATAAAATTGATTTTAAAATTTATCGACGGATTAAGATCAGGTTTAACAACCGAATTTCCGTTATAAATATAAATTTTTAAAAGATATTTTATAAACTTAATTGATTATAAGCTTATTTAAAAAATTTTAAAATTTTCAAGTAAATTTTAAAATTTTCAAGTAGCCTTAAAAACGATTAAAAGCCCAAAAACCACGTTATACACATTATGGTCTTAAAATCTAGAAAATAAATGTTGGTTTACATTTTAAATTATTAATAGTCTTTGAAGTTGCTCCATCATTCAATTATTTGAGTGAAAATCCTACTAGTTTAGTAAGCTAACTTGTAGGTCACTTGTACCAAAAACGAGTGTAAACCGTGAGAGAGCGGTGATTGTATAGCGTGGTCGGAAACCGGATCTCGCGCCAGATCAAAAAAAAACCCTAAGGGCGATCCTCATTGTTTCTCCTAACAAGGACAATGTTGCGTTCGACCACTTATATGACCATACAGGATGTATCCATTCCATCCTAAAGGGAGTCAAGTCTCCCGAACGACACACTTGTTGATTTATTTCAGAAGTTGTAGTCCAGACCAGTTGTAGGGTGACGAAAAATCCTGAAAAGTCATTGCTAAAATCGACTGGAAATCTACCAGGCCTCAACATCAAACAGGGAAACTGGTAGTCAAAGTTTATCTCAATGAGGGAGATTTGCTAGCCAAATGGGAAGCGCACCATGATACACAAATTGTCAGTGATTGATCAGATTCCCAGTGGATAACCTCCGGAAAGGTAATATATCAGCTTTTAAGCCTGATGAACTTCAATCTTTATGATTGACTTAACGGATTAGATAATTACCTCATGATTGTCAATGATATCCGGACGTAATGTGTATCCTCCTAAGCACATTATTTTCTACCGACATCTCACGATGTTAGGTACCGTGGGAGGGATTGGCTTGACCAATAGCGGGAAACCCGCACTCATTTTTCAAAATTTAAAAATCCGACAAAATCGGAAAACGTGTCTAGTATTAAAAACTAGCATGATATTTTCAAAACCATAAAACGTTTTCATCAAGGTCCTGATTTCCCTAGGATCAAATTTTTCGGATACTTGGCTCAAATCTCCCAAAAATGTGTGTGTGTGTTTCCATTGTGTATAAAGCGTGCGTGTGATTTCAATAAAAGTGTACTATACTTAAAGCGTGTGTTTCCATTGTGTATATAGCGTGAGTGTGTTACTTAAAGCGTGTGTTTCATATAGTGTGTGTTGTGTTTTATATCAACATGTGTGTTTCGTGTGCTTCGAGTGATTCATGTAATGTATGTAATCTATATTGTGTGATTATGATTGATATTGTTCTACTTTGTAACGAAAGAATTGCTTGAGGACAAGCAAGGTTTAAGTGTGGGGTGTTTTGATATTGCTCAATTACATCATATATATCTATCGCAATATCGCTTAAAACGCTCTATAATCGAAGATAATGAAGGTGATCTACAAGTGATAAGCCAAGATGCGCGAATTTGTATCGGAAGAATGATTTGCAAAGAATTTCGATGATTTATGACATTGGTTGATCCCGATACGAGTTAGGGTCAAAATACCACTCTAAAATAATAAAACAAGGCTTCCGATATGATAGGTTTCGTCCAAATGAAATAATATTGAAAAGAAAACGAAAGAGTCAAAAATAGTACAGCAGGACGCCGTCCCACATAGCTAGACGCCGTCCTGCCCTTTGAAGTGGGACGCCGTCATGGTCATTCGAGACGCTGTCTTGATCTTTATACCGGGACGCCGTCCTGCCTTTTAGGACGACGTCCCGAAGTAGGTGTACCCGACTTTTTCTGCTTTTTACCTAATTTCTCCACTTTAAAACATCAGTTTTGGGACTGTTTCATCAGAATACGAACCAGAGAGTTTAGAGGCGATTTTCAGGAGCAAATTGGAGAACTCCAACCTCTTTGAAGAGGCTCAACATCAAGGCATCATCCAACAAAACCTTCTTCATCCAAGAACTCTTGTTCTTGTAGGTTATTTACTTGTTCTCAGCAATGATTTCAGTTAATAATTTGATTGTATTGTTGTATGTTACCATGATTGTTGGCTAGTTTCTATAATGTTTGTCTAGATTAATAACCAAGGTATTGGATGTAATCTTATTGATTGAATGTATTATGCGTGATAGATTGAAGCTTGAATTAAGAACCATGCTTATTGTTGTTAAAATCATTTGTATCTATTTAATTGATATGTTGTTGATAAAGAGAACTCTTGTTGATGTATCATATTGATTTACAATCAACTTGTCTTAGATTGATTGTTTGCTAAACCGGACCAAGGGGGTAAACTAGATTAAAACGGTTAAACAAAATAGGAATGAATTGTGTAGAGCGAACGCAAAGACAATTGTTATTCAAGTCTTTGATCTTGTTGATCAACTAGTCACAAACGAAAAGGTCTAAGTAATAGGGAACCCTCGCTTAGTAATTCTAGTTTGAGTACTTGCTAAAGAGAACTCTTGGCGAGTCGATTTAGGTGATTAGCATGCTTATAGTTATTTGATTACAAATACAAGAACCATAGTGAAAAGGGAACCCTTGATCTTGTTATTGTATTTGCATGTTTATCCGAGAGAACTCTTAGTGAACCTATTAGATAACTACACACATAATTATTCAATCAGGACTTAATATCTAAAAATACATCCAATACCGAGGGTAAAATATCTAGATAAACATTTCATCTCTTTGATTTAATTCAAAACTATCTTACTTGCTTTATTTGCATTTATTCTCATTTCATAAACTTAAAAGACAAAAATATTGTTTTTACATTTAACCTTCTTTGATTTGGCTAAATCGTTAAATAGCCACCAAAACATAAAACTTGTACTTTTAACTTTCATTCACTTAGTTAATCATAATATAGTTTCTAATTCTAGTTTGACTGATATAACTGTCCTTGGAACGATACACGGAACTAAACCAGTTACTATACTACTACACGATCGGGTACACTACCCGTTAGTGTGTAGCAATCTCTAAAACCGGTATTTTCCATACGATAATTCATATACCACTTTTCGCACATCAGTGATTATTAATCGCGTAGCGTTACACGGACAGAACTCCGACTTTAAAACCCGTAAAATATTTCTTACAATAACCCAAATTATTATTAATATTAAATTAAACTTTAATATTATAAATATAAATATATATATATCGTATATAGATAGAGAGATTGAGTGAAAAAGGGATGCTGAATTCGAGCAGAATGCGTGAGCTTTTATAGGCCCACTTTGAACTGTACAGCTTCGCGAGTGCGGTACTTTTGTGCCTTACAGCTCCGCGAGTGCGGAGCTTCGGATTCCAGCTCACCAAATTGAGTTAAACGTGGGCTGCTGAATATTATAATATATAATATAATAATATATAATTTCATATAATTATATATATATTATATTATATTCTTGTGCATAGTTGACTTGTAATTTTAGCTCTGTTGAGTTGTACGTTGATGCTCGGTTTATGTCTCAGTTCTGAATTTTCGAACACCTTTTCGTACGCTTAGATATCTTGTACTTTGCGTTTCGTGGCTTGTACATTTGTCATTTTTAGGCGTTTCTCATCAATAAATTGAACCACTTGGATTGTACTTTGTACTTTTTAGCTTTTTGGTCATTTGCGTCTTCAAATCATCGATTCTGTCTTTTGTCTTCACGCTTATTTATTTAAATGATTATTACATAAAAATAGAATAATTGCAACTAAAAACTTTACATATTGGAAGGATATTGCGCCTAAATATATGTTCATTTGGAGCACTATCAGCAACGAAGTTTGAGTAAAGTTGTACAACGTCTTACTAATGAATATAACCTGAACTTATAAACTTTCCATAAGTCAATGACAATAAATTCGACTAGAAAGGTTAAATTACCTACTTGAACGGGTAGGTTGTCAGTAATTCCAAATAGGTGCTTAATGGTTTGATCAAAGAGTCTAACACTCATGTTCGTTGGACTTAACTCTCCTAATCCTAATCTCTTATATAATGAAAGAGGCATAACACTCACACTCGCACCTAAATCTGCTAGTGCATCATACATGACACAATCACTAAGTAGACAAGGAACAATAAATTCACCCGGATCACCCAACCTTGGTGGAAGTTTTGGTGGAACTGTCTTCACCGGGTTTACTTCTACGGTTTTTGTTTCTTGCATTTTCTTATTCTTCTTCTTCTTCTTCTTCTTCTTCTTTTGATGTGCGAAATCAGGTATATAAATTATTGTATGGAAAAATACCGGTTAAAAAGACTGTTACACACTAACGGGCAGTGTACCCGATCGTGTAGTAGTATAAATAATGGGTTAGTTCCGTGTATCGTTCCAAGGACAGTTGTATTAGCCAAACTAGAATTAGAAACTATATTATGATTAACTAAGTAAATGAAACTTAAAGGTACAAGTTTTATGTTTTTGTGGCTATTTAACGATTTAGCCAAATCAGAAAAGGTTAAAAAGTAAAAACAATATTTTTGGTCTTTTAAGTTTATAATGAAAACTAGTGCAAAGAAAACAAGTAAGATAGTTTGATTTGAATCAAAGAGATGAAATGTTCATCTAGATATTTTACCCTCGGTACTGGATGTAAGTTTTGCTATTAAGGCCTGATTGAATGATTATGTGTGTAAGTTATCTAATAGGTTTACTAAGAGTTTTCTTAAATAAACACACAAACATAATTACAAGATCAAGGGTTCCCTTTTCTCTATAGTTCTCGTGTTTGTAATCAAATAACTATGATATATGCTAATCACCTGAATCGACCCGCAAAGAGTTCTCTTTAGCGAGTACTCAAACTAGAAGTACTAAGTGAGGGTTCCCTATTACCTAGACCTTTTCGTTTGTGACTAGTTGATTAGCAAGATCAAAGACTTAAATAACAATTGTCTTTGCGTTCGCTCTACACAATTCATTCCTATATCGTTTAATCGTATTGATCTAATTTACCCCCTTAGTCCGGTTTAGTAAACAATCAATCTAAGACAAGTTGATTGTAAATCAATATGATACATCAACAAGAGTTCTCTTTATCAACAACATATCAATTAACTAGATACAAATGATTAAACATCAATAAGCATGGTTCTTTAATTCAAGCTTCAATCTTTCACACATAGTACATACAATCAATAGGATTACATCCAATACCTCGGTTATTAATCTAGACAAACATTATAGAAGCTAGCCAACAATCATGGTAACAGACAACATACAAATCAGATTATCAATGGAAATCATTGCTTTAGAACAAGAAATAACCTACAAGAACAATGAGTTCTTGGATGAAGAAGGTTTTGATCTTTGATGCCTTGATGTTGAGCCTCTTCCAAGAGCTTGGAGTTCTCCAATATTGCTTCCAAAATTCGTCTCTGTATTCTCTGGTTCGCACTCTCTAAAACTGGTCTTCAATCATGAGTTATAAAGTGGAGAAAGTTGGTCAGAAAGTCAAAAATTCGCTGAAACCTACTTCTGGACGGCGTCCTAAATGCTGGACGGCGTCCCGTTGTAAAGGGTTGGACAGCGTCCCATATATCCGGACGGCGTCCCAGATTAAAAGGCTGGACGGCGTCCCAAAGCTCAGGACGGCGTCCCGATGTACTGAAAGGTACTGTCTCGTTTTCTTTGTGATTTCCTTTCATTTGGACGAAGCCTAACACATTTGAAGCTTTGTTTTACCATTTTAGAACACTAATTAGACCTTAACTTGTATCGGGATCAACCATGGTCATAAATCATCAAAACTCTTTATAAATCACTCTCCGATACAAATTTGCATATCTTGGGGTATCACTTGTAGAAATGCTTTCATTAACCTTGATTCGAGAGTATTTTATACGATATTGCGATAGATATATATAATGTTATTGAGCAATATCAAAACACCCCACACTTAATCCTTGCTTGTCCTCAAGCAATTCTTTCTTTACAAAGTAGAACAATATCAAACACAATTACACATATAGATTACAAACATTACATAAATCACTCGAAGCACACGAAACACACACGTTGATATGAAACGAAACTCACGCTATATGAAACACACGCTTTAAGTATAACACACCTTTATTGTAATCACACTCACGCTATATACACAATGGAAACACACACACATTTTTGGGAGATTAGAGCCAAGCATCTGAAAAATTTGATCCTAGTGAAATCAGGACCTTGATGAAAACGTTTTATGGTTTTTGAAAATATCATCCTAGTTTTAATACTAGGCACGTTTTCTGATTTTGTCGGATTTTCTAAATTTTGAAAAATGAGTGCGGGTTTCCCGCTACTGGCCAAGCCAATCCCTCCCACGGTACCTAACATCATGAGATGTTGGTAAGAAAATAATGTGCTTAGGAGGATACATATTACGTCCGGATATCATTGACAATTATGAGGTAATCATCTAATCCGTTAAATCAACCATAAAGATTGAGGTTCATCAGGCTTAAAACTGATATCTTACCTTTCCGGAGGTTATCCACTGGGAATCTGATCAATTCACTGACATTTTGTGTATCATGGTGTGCTTCCCATTTGGCCAGCAATTCTCCCTCACTGAGAGAAGCTTTGACTACCAGTTTCCCTGTTTGATGTTGAGGCCTGGTAGATTTCCAGTTGATTTTAGCAATGACTTTACAAAATTTTTCGTCACCCTACAACTGGTCTGGACTACATCTTCTGAATTGAATCAGTAAGTGTGTCATTCGGAAGCCTTTACTTCCTTAAGGATGGAATAGATACATCCTATTGGTCATAAGAAGTGGTCGGATGCAATATTGTCCTTGTTGGGAGAAACAATGAGGATCATCCTTATGGTTTTCGATCTGGCGCGAGATCCGGTTTCCGACCACGCTATACAATCACCGCTCTCTCACGGTTTACACTCGTTTTTTTACAAGTGACCTACAAGTTAGCTTTACTAAACTAGTAGGATTTTCATCTAAATAATTGAATGATAGTGCAACTTCAAAGACTATTAATAATTTAAAACATAAATCAACATTTATTTTCTAGATTTTAAGACCACAATGTGTGTAAAAATGGTTTTGGACAATTTTCGTCTCTAAGGCTACCTGAAAAATTTAAAATTTTTTTTATCATAAACGCCTTAATTTTTTTTAAAACGAATTCCCGATAAATTTCTATCTCCCACCCCACACTTAAGATCATGCAAGGCCCTCATTGCATGAAATCAGAAAAATGATTAAATTTAGAGGGCAAAGTGATAGGGTGTTTTTAGAAATTTTCAAATTTTTGACCTGTAAATCGTGGAACATGTAGACGAATGCCGCTGAACTTACTGCCAGCATAAGAGCATCGTCCATTCCTCGATTATCAATATACATACATCATAATATCAAATGTTGCTGAACTTAATGCCCGTCTTTGAAGTTCAATCACGCTGCACAAATTAACAAACCACACATAATAATAAAAATAATGGTGTCTAAAAACACACCCATTATCAATCCACACAATTAGTCAATTATTACAAACCAAATATTGTCTAAAAACACACCACACGAATTAAATAGTCTGAAAACAGTGTACAAAATGATCAAAGACGCATGCCTTAACTGGATTAGTTACCATATGGCCAAAAGTAGTTTCCCGAACCATCTCTGTACGGGCGTCCTTGCGGGTATTCCTGATCAAATCGGTTCCTAGCATCCTGCATCGCAGATAAATCGGGTGAGGAGGAGGTGGGTGTTGAGGATCCGTATAATATTGGGGTGTCAGACGTGTCGTCCCATAGTACTGCTCGGGGTTGGAATAAAACAACTCTGAGTTATGGTTATTCCAATCAATACCATAACTCATCCAACCCTGATCGTGCACTTGAGCAATCTGCCGTTGCTCTATTCGCTGCTGACTATCCCACATTCGGTCGTTGTGTGTCCTTTGCTCATTCGGACTCAACCTCATATTATTAACACTACTAACCAAATTATCCCAACTAGATTGGGATGGATGCCAAGGACCCTGATCACCAACGTTCGTTTACGCCTCCATTTCTGCTTCCTCCTCTACCTGCTGTTCTTGCTGCACGCCACTACCACTCGCGCAACCTGCGCCACCTGCCACAAAAGGCACCAAATGCCCATTTCCATTCTTCATAAGAATTTCAGCGTTGATATAAGAAATTTTCTTTAATGGTTTCATGACGTTAGTACACTCCATCAATCGGCTGAAATCTATGTCGAAGTGACGAGCAATCCTCGTGATATAGTGGCCTCCAAGAAGTGGCTTTTCTCTCCGTGTCTCGGTAGTGATGGCCAGAAAATAGTTTCCTATCAATCCAGGAATATCAGTATAGCAACCTCATTTTATTTGATCCATTATCCATAGATCCAACGTTTTAACCTTTTCGTTGCCTTCGACTCTTGCATTGAAAGTGCATGCAATAAGTCGATGAAGAAGTCTATCATCCCAGGATGCAATCTCATTATACCTGTATCTGCTCGATCTGAATGGTGTAGATGCATTCGGCCCACAAATTCTTCGCCAATAAGCAATCTCATTAAAGGGATCTCGACCAACGTAATCGGAACCCCGCAAGTAATCACCCAATTGGTTGTCGGTAAGTTCCTCAAAAATCCCCAACATTCTGCACAACTCAAATTTGCTTATCCCTCTATTTTTGCCCCCTAATCGAAACCGAAGAAAATCATTCGACAAATAATCCCGAACATTATTAAACCGTACAGTTGAGTAAAATTCTTTTAATAACACCGGAAAAATTGGTTCGCGGATGCTAAAAACGTGCTCCCATGCGTAGGTAATGATCCTATCGTAGGGAATGGCTAGCAAACGGGAAACATGTTGGTGCATATTTGCCTCATCCAATGGGCCCCAAATAAAGTACCACGTTGCAATTATGGGCCTACTGTTTATCCTCTCAAATGTTTCTGCGTAATAGTTGTCGTTTTGAACCTGTGTCAACCAAACTCGAGGATCATTTAGATCCTCTTCTTCTTCGTCACCAGATGATGAAGATGAATGTTGTTGCGGTGGTGGTGGTGGTGGAACCAAACCTGAGGTCCTCCCTCTTTTTGGTTGTCCTCTTCTGCTAGATTGTCCTTGCAAAACATAATAACACCAAACCAAAAGAATATAGAAACCGTTGTGTTAATGTTAGCTAAAAACATAACCGAGTAGCAAGAGAACCTAATCATTCCATTCAAAGTTCATAAGTATTATGATTCATTTAAACAAAAGCGTATGTTCACCATTTTTAACCAAAGTCAAACAAAGTTAACATAAACCCGCTAATACACTTTCAAAAATGAAAATCACAACTTCATAATTTAGCATCAACTTAGGACTCAAGCATGTTGTGTTCATAGGTCATAACATTTAAACTTGCATTCTAATAATATTCATTACAAATCATAACACAAATTTTCACAATTTTAGCTCAAAGGGACCATTATAACGCCATACATTATGGCATCCCATACCATCAATCTACTTCAACAGGCTCACACAAATGAAAATCAAGCATACATGTTTCATAAGTTCATTTCAATTCAAAAATATGCTAAAAATTCAAGAACATTCAAATTATGACCCGGCCAAATTGACATCTATATCACCAACACAATTAAACACTTCACAAGCTGCATTAACATCATACACAAACTCAATATCATGAATTAATCACCTTAAATTCAGATTCAATTACTACAAACCCTAGAATCATGAGCATACCCCTAAAAACATGTAATTTTTGCAAAATCAAGACAATATGGGTAATTAAACAACTAAGGTATGTTAATCTTGACAAGAATCATGAAAATCAAACACTCCACACTTATCTTTCACCAATGTATACATATAAACATACAATTCAAGTAATTGAGAAAGAAAAGTGTGAAAATGAAGTAACCATACCCTAGAAAACATGATTGGAGCTTGGAATTGATAGAAGAAATCACGAATTTGAAGTGAGAAATTAGGGTTTTTGGGAGTGGGTTCGTGTTTGGCAGAGAAAACTTGATAAAAATGTGTTTTTGTGGTTGAGAAATGGGGTGGATAGGGTATAAAACGCGTAATTTTTTTTTTTTGAGTCAGAGTGTTGGGACGGCGTTCAAACTTGGGACGGCGTTCAAGTTTTCAAAGTGGGACGGCGTCTGGCTTTTGGGACGGCGTCTAGGTTTTAATAATGAGACGACGTCCAGATAGTCTGGACGGTGTCCAAATGAACTAAACAGTTCTGACCAATTTTTTTTTTTTTGATACCCGCCAGTTTATAATCTAAACGTAAATCATTTTGCACAAAACTAAAAACACTCGTACACACAATTCAGAATATTTAAATTTGTGAACCATTTTTAACGAGTCGTTCACCTAACTCGTCCCCATATCGATTTATGCTTTGTTGTCGAAGTTGAGGCTAACCTTATCTTTGATTTCCAGGGGACCATCAACATAGTGCTTAACCCAGTGGCCATTCACTTTAAAAGTATCACCCTTCCAGTTCACCATTTCAATTGTACCATAAGGGTACACCCTTCTAACAACAAATGGTCCCGACCATCGGGACTTAAGCTTTCCTGGTGATAACTTGAAATGAGAATTGTAAACAAGGACACGATCTCCTTCCATGAAATCCTTTGGATTTTTCAATCTCTTGTCGTGCCATTGTTTGGTTTTTTCTTTGTAAATTAGAGAGTTGTCATAGGCTTCAAGCCTTAACTCCTCTAATTCATTTAACTGGGTCAAATGTAACCGACCCACCTCTTGGTAATCCAAATTACATGCCCTTAGCGCCCAATGCGCTTTGTGTTCAATCTCCAAAGGGAGATGGCATGCTTTTCCGTATACCATTCGGAAAGGAGTGGTTCCAATGGGTGTTTTGTAATCCGTGCGAAAGGCCCACAATGCATCGTTTAACTTAACAGACCACTCTTTTGGATTTGCACCAACGGTCTTTTCAAGTATGCGTTTTAAAGATCGATTGGTATTCTCCACCTGCCCACTTGTTTGGGGATGATAAGATGTTGAAATTTTATGGGTCACCCCATATCTTTTCAACACTTTCTCTAACTGCTTATTACAAAAGTGGGTGCCGCCGTCACTGATAAGGGCTTTTGGCGTGCCGAACCTTGAGAAAAATTCCATCAAAAATGTAACTACATCTCTGCCATCATTTGTTGGTAGAGGTTTTGCCTCCGCCCATTTGGACACATAGTCTATGGCAACGAGTATATAGAGGTAAGAATGAGACTTTGGAAAGGGCCCCATAAAGTCAATTCCCCACACGTCGAACACCTCGCATACTTGGATGCTTTGTTGAGGCATTTCATCCCGTTTAGTGATTTGACTGGCCCGTTGGCACGCGTCACAAGCCTTACAAATGGCGTAGGCATCTTTGAATATTGTAGGCCAATAAAAACCGGCCTCGTAGACTTTCCTCCCCGTAATTTGGGGACCAAAGTGCCCACCCGTTGGACCACGGTGACAATCAAGAAGAATTTGAGTGCATTGCTTTCCTGAAACGCACCTTCGAATCATACCATCTGCGCAACGCCTAAAAAGATACGGGTCTTCCCAGAAGTAGTATTTCAGGTCACTAAAGAATTTTTTTCTTTTCTGATGTGACCAACCGGTTTCTAAGTACCCTCCTACAAGATAGTTGGCTATGTCAACAAACCAAGGATCATCGATTTTCTCAATTTTCATGAGATTTTCGTCCGAAAAGTTATCTTGGATAACAGTCTCATGGAGAACCTCAAGATTCGGGTTCTCAAGGCGAGAAAGGTGATCGGCAGCTAGGTTTTCAGCCCCCTTTTTATCTTTAATATCAATGTCGAATTCTTGCAGAAGCAAGACCCAACGTATTAACCGGGGTTTAGCATCTTGCTTAGTGAGCAAGTACTTTAATGCTGAATGGTCTGTATAGACAACCGTTTTTGCTAGTACCAAATAAGATCGGAATTTATCAAACGAAAAGACAATTGCCAGGAGTTCCTTCTCGGTGGTAGTGTAATTAAGTTGGGCTCCTTGCAATGTCTTACTAGCATAATAAATGGGCTGAAAATGTTTTTCAATTCTCTGACCCAAGACGACACCAATAGCAAAGTCACTAGCGTCACACATAAGTTCGAATGGAATTGACCAATTCGGCGATATGAGAATGGGTGATTGCGTGAATTTTGCTTTAAGGAGGTTAAAGGCGTTAAGACATTCATCCGTAAAGACAAATGGAGCATCTTTTTCAAGAAGTTTGTTCATTGGGGTTGCAATTTTAGAAAAATCTTTGATGAACCGACGGTAGAAACTGGCGTGCCCCAGAAAACTTCTTACACCTTTCACATTTGACGGTGATGGTAATTTGGCTATGACTTCCACTTTAGCTCTGTCCACCTCCAGTCCCACAGAGGAAATTTTATGACCTAAAACAATGCCCTCTCTTACCATAAAATGGCATTTTTCCCAGCTAAGAACAAGATTAGATTCTTCACACCGAATCAACATACGCTCAAGATTATGAAGACATGAGTCAAAAGAATCACCGAAGACTGAAAAGTCATCCATGAATACTTCCATAAAGTCTTCAATCATATCATGAAAAATAGCTACCATACACCTTTGGAAGGTGGCAGGAGCATTGCATAAGCCAAAGGGCATACGTCCATAGGAGAAAGTACCATAAGGGCATGTAAAGGTGGTTTTCTCTTGGTCCTCGGGTGCTATAGGGATTTGGAAATATCCCGAGAAACCGTCAAGAAAACAATAAAAATTCTTTCCTGCCAACCTTTCCAACATTTGATCAATGTAAGGAAGGGGAAAATGGTCTTTTCGGGTAGCATCATTTAATTTTCTGTAATCAATACATACCCTACAACCCGTGACAGTTCTAGTGGAAATTAATTGATCGTTTTCGTTGGTGATAACAGTCATGCCACCCTTTTTGGGTACACATTGGACCGGACTCACCCAGGGACTATCCGAAATTGGGTAAATAAGACCTGCATCAAGGAGTTTGACAATCTCCTTTTTAATGACTTCTTGCATATTAGGGTTCAGTCGCCTTTGTCTTTGCACACATGGCTTATAGTTATCTTCCATTAAAATCTTATGCGTACAATAAGAGGGACTTATACCCTTGATGTCATGAATTTTCCACGCTAGAGCCGGTTTATGGGCTTTTAACATGGAAACAAGTTTAGACTTCTCACTTACAGAGAGTTCGGATGAAATGATAACCGGGAGAGTAGAATCCTCTTGAAGGTAAGCATATTCCAAGTGACTTGGAAATGGCTTCAGTTCCAAAACGGGAGGTTCTTCAATCGATGTTTTACATCGGTACTCATTTTTTAAATCCAACTTTCTGTATTCTTCATCATTTGGCTCATAACCGTTAGCCATCAAAGCGGTCAACATCTCCACTTCGTCCACCATGTTCTCTTCATCACCTTCCACAAAAATGCATTCTCCCGAACCTTGCAATTCTGGAAATTCCTGCAACAACTCTGAATATGTGTCTACGGTTTGCAAATAATAACATTGATCATCAGTAGACTCGGAGTATTGCAGGGCATGGTCAACGGAAAAGGTGACTTTAATATCCTCAATGCTAAGGGTCAATTTCTGCCCATGAACATCTATCATAGCTCTAGCGGTATTGAGAAAAGGTTGACCCAATATAAGAGGCACACGTGTGTCCTCCTCCATGTCCAAAATTACAAAATCGGCTGGAAATACTAGGGTACCCACTTTTACTAACATATTCTCTAAAATTCCACGAGAGAATTTAACAGAGCGGTCCGCTAGTTGAATTGCCATTCAGGTTGGTTTTAGTACCCCGGGGTCTAGCTTAACATATAATGAATAAGGCATCAAATTAATGCTAGCCCCTAAATCCGCTAATGCTTTAATGCATTCCAAATCTCCTAGGAGACATGGTATGGTAAAACTTCCAGGATCTGCTAACTTCTTTGGTATTTTGTTCATCAAAATTGCGGAACAATTAGCATTCATGGTGACGGATGAAAGTTCCTCCATTTTTTTCCGATTAGTAAGTAAGTCTTTTAAGAACTTTGCATACTTGGGCATACCTGAGATTACATCAATGAAAGACATATTTATGTTAATTTGTTTAAACATATCTAGGAATTTTAACCTTTCGGCCTCTAGCCTTTCTTGTTGTTGCTTTCTTGGGTATGGGAGCGGTGGTTGATATGGTTTTACTACGGGTTTCTCCCATTCTTCCTTTTCAACCACTTGTTCCGGCTCCTTAACCGGTTCATCATTTCAGTTCAACGGAACGCTGAAATCAGAATTTTCGGGCATTCTTGGAGCATCGTATGCTAAACCATTCTGTGTGGTAATAACATTGGCGTGCTCATTTCAGGGGTTCTTATTGGTATAGCCCGGTAAACTTCCTGGTTTCCTCTCACTAAGTAAACTAGCTAAACCACTCATTTGCTTCTCCAAATTTTGAATTGAGGCTTGTTGGTTCCTAAATTGGTGTTCATTTTTTTCGTTCGTTTGATTTATGTTTGTAACAAGCTGGGTTTGTGAGGCAATCAACTTTTCCAACATACTCTCCAAATTTGACTTTTTTTCTTCCTGTTGGGGTTTTTGATAAAAACCCAGAGTTTGTTGTTGGTACCCACTACTTGACCCGTGTTGGTAATTGGAATTTTAACCTTGAGGGTTGTAGGGGTTGTTAAAGTTTCGGTTAAACTGGGCTCTTCCTTGAAATTGATTATTATTTCTTTGGTTTATGAAAGCCACTTCTTCTTTTTGAGCCATTGTTAGACCGGCATCACAATCTTTCCCTAAATGGAGTCCACCACAGTATTCACAACCTACTTTCATACTATAAATTTCCTTGGTGATTTTGTCCATGTTTCGAGCAACACCGTATATTTTCACACTTAGGGAACTAAGGTCATCATAAGCACCGGCGCTTTGGACTTGAGCATTACAAGTATTTGGTCGTTCTTGATGCCACTCATGAGAATAATTGGCTAGCTTCTCGATAATCTCATAAGCCTCTTGCTCAGTTTTGTCCATGAGTGAACCTCCGGACGCTTGATCAATGGAAATTCGGGTTGCAACATCACAACCCTTGTAAAAAATTTGGACTTTTGGAAAGGTATCCAAACCATGGTTTGGACAACCTCTTAGAATTTTGGAAAATCGATTCCATGCTTCGTACAAGGTTTCCATCGGCTTTTGACAGAATTGGGTAATTTCGTGTTGGAGTCTCGCGGACTTAGAAGCTGGAAAATATTTCTTAAGAAATTTTTCCAACATACCATCCCAAGTTTCTATCGTAGCCTCGGCCAATGAATCCAACCAACTTCGTGCTTCCCCGTGGAGTGTCCATGGGAAAAGTCTTAAAAATATGGCCTGGTCAGTTTCTGGTTTAAGTTTGAAAAGAAGACATATCTCTTGAAAAAGACGAATATGTTCGTTTGCATCTTCATTCAGACCACCACCAAATTGACACCTGTTATTAATCATTTGAAGAATAGGTCCTTTTATTTCAAAATTTACCTCACCAGTGGGTGGAGTAATGGCACTACCTTGTCCGGTTCGGGTTGCCTTCATCTTGGCCGCCATTGATTGTCTTGGTACCACCGGTCTTGCTTCTCCTTCCATTTCAAATTTTGGAGGAGGAACGGGATCACCAAATTCAGAATACCTCGGCTTGGTTGTACTTGATTCTGTATCAAAAGTTTCCTGTTTTGATGAAGATTCAAAAAGTTCAAGTACTTCTTTCGGGATCCTACCAAGCTTTCTATCAGGTTCCGTAAGCGGTGTAAGTAATGAAGAATCTGAACTTCGGGTATGTGGCATATGCAACCTAAAATCTGTCAATCACACAACTAACAAAACTATTAAATGCATCGATTCTATAAGTCTAAAATTCAAAGACTATTAATAATTTAAAATAATTAAGAAACTACTTAATCACAAATTAGTCAATAATTCTATTTTGAAACAAAACTCTCCCCGGCAGCGGCGCCAAAAACTTGATGTGCGAAATCAGGTATATAAATTATTGTATGGAAAAATACCGGTTAAAAAGACTGTTACACACTAACGGGCAGTGTACCCGATCGTGTAGTAGTATAAATAATGGTTTAGTTCCGTGTATCGTTCCAAGGACAGTTGTATTAGCCAAACTAGAATTAGAAACTATATTATGATTAACTAAGTAAATGAAACTTAAAGGTACAAGTTTTATATTTTTGTGGCTATTTAACGATTTAGCCAAATCAAAAAAGGTTAAAAAGTAAAAACAATATTTTTGGTCTTTTAAGTTTATAATGAAAACAAGTGCAAAGAAAACAAGTAAGATAGTTTGATTTGAATCAAAGAGATGAAATGTTCATCTAGATATTTTACCCTCGGTATTAGATGTAAGTTTTGCTATTAAGGCCTGATTGAATGATTATGTGTGTAAGTTATCTAATAGGTTTACTAAAAGTTCTCTTAAATAAACACGCAAACATAATTACAAGATCAAGGGTTCCCTTTTCTCTATAGTTCTCGTGTTTGTAATCAAATAACTATGATATATGCTAATCACCTGAATCGACCCGCAAAGAGTTCTCTTTAGCGAGTACTCAAACTAGAAGTACTAAGTGAGGGTTCCCTATTACCTAGACCTTTTCGTTTGTGACTAGTTGATTAGCAAGATCAAAGACTTAAATAACAATTGTCTTTGCGTTCGCTCTACACAATTCATTCCTATATCGTTTAATCGTATTGATCTAATTTACCCCCTTGGTCCGGTTTAGTAAACAATCAATCTAAGACAAGTTGATTGTAAATCAATAAGATACATCAACAAGAGTTCTCTTTATCAACAACATATCAATTAACTAGATACAAATGATTAAACATCAATAAGCATGGTTCTTTAATTCAAGCTTCAATCTTTCACACATAGTACATACAATCAATAGGATTACATCCAATACCTCTGTTATTAATCTAGACAAACATTATAGAAACTAGCCAACAATCATGGTAACAGACAACATACAAATCAGATTATCAATGGAAATCATTGCTTTAGAACAAGAAATAACCTACAAGAACAATGAGTTCTTGGATGAAGAAGGTTTTGATCTTTGATGCCTTGATGTTGAGCCTCTTCCAAGAGCTTGGAGTTCTCCAATATTGCTCCCAAAATTCGTCTCTGTATTCTCTGGTTCGTACTCTCTAAAACTGGTCTTCAATCCCGTTGTAAAGGGTTGGACGGCGTCCCATATATCCGGACGGCGTCCCAGATTAAAAGGCTGGACGGCGTCCCAAAGCTCAGGACGGCGTCCCGATGTACTGAAAGGTACTGTCTCGTTTTCTTTGTGATTTCCTTTCATTTGGACGAAGCCTAACACATTTGAAGCTTTGTTTTACCATTTTAGAACACTAATTAGACCTTAACTTGTATCGGGATCAACCATGGTCATAAATCATCAAAACTCTTTATAAATCACTCTCCGATACAAATTTGCATATCTTGGCGTATCACTTGTAGAAATGCTTTCATTAACCTTGATTCGAGAGTATTTTATACGATATTGCGATAGATATATATAATGTTATTGAGCAATATCATCTTTCCAGAGGTGTCACAAACTTTATTACCTATTACTTGCTCATACTCAACTCCTTTTCTTGAAAACGGGATGGGTGGTCTGTATGGTGCCACTACTGGCTTTACATACTCGAGTGGTGGTGGTGTAACTTTTTCATTGTTACTCATATCTAAAACCTTCCCATCTTCTAGTGCTGATTTTTCAGAATTTGTTGACACCATATTAACATTTTCATTCCGAGGATTTACTTCAGTATTACTAGGTAGTTTTCCTTGTTCCCTCTCACTCATCATGCTAGCAAGAGTACCTACGTGTTTTTCTAGATTCAAAATGGAAGTTTGTTGAGTTCTTAATGACTGATCAAACCTCTCATTTGTTTGGGTTTGAGATGTAATAAATTGTGTTTGAGATTCCATTAGCTTTGCCATCATTTCTTCCAGATTTGACTTTTTCTCTTCGGTTTGTTGTGGTGGTTTATACAAGCCAGGTCTTTGTTGATTGAAAGTGTTGTTTTGAGTTGGTTGGTTATTCGAACCTTATTGGTTGTACGAGTTATTGTTGGGTCCATTTGGATTGTAAAGAATGTTTTGATTTCGATTAAAGTTTGACCTTGGCGGTTGATAATTATTTTGATAATTATTTCCCGGCCTTTGATTCATGTAGGAAACATTCTCACGTTGTTCCATCGTTTACTCGATGTTACAATCTATCGTTAAGTGTGGTCCACCGCATTCCTCACAACTGATTCGTATTGCGTGAATATCTTTATTCATCTTTTTCATTCGTCTTTCAAAAGCATCTATTTTTGTGGAAACAGAATCAAAGTCATGGCTAGAATCGGCTCTAGCCGCTTTAGATGAATAAAAAATATCTTTTTCCTGATGCCACTCATGCGAGTGGGAGGCTGTGTTATTAATAATTTTGTGAGCTTCAGTTGCGGTTTTCTTCATAATGGAACCACCAGCTGCTATGTCGATGTCTTTTCGTGTAGCAACATCGCATCCTTGGTAGAATATTTGCACTATTTGATAAGTGTCTAAACCGTGTTGAGGACATCCTCTCAACAACTTTCTGAATCTTGTCCACGCCTCATATAATGTTTCATTTGGCTTTTGCGCGAAAGTAACAATTTCTCCTTGAAGTCTCACGGCTTTGGATGCCGGAAAGAATCTTTTAAGAAAATTTTCAACTAAAACATCCCATGTGTCAATCGCTCCTTCAGGTAACGATTCCAACCAATCTTTGGCTTCTCCTTTTAAAGTCCAGGGAAACAACATGAGATAGATCTGTTCATCCTCAACTTCTCTGATTTTGAATAGATTACAGATCCTATTAAATGTTCGAAGATGTTCGTTTGGATCTTCTTTTTGGCGTACCACTATATTGGCATTGATTAGTTACCATGTGTAGGATTTGTCCTTTGATTTCATAATCTGGCGCATTAACATCTGGCTTAATAATGGTGTGACCTTGGCCCGTGCGTGTGGCTCTCATTCGGTCTTCCATACTTAGAGGTTTCGTTACTTCCAAAATTGAATTTGTTAAATACGAATCACTAGAGGATTTTGATTTAACGGTTTGTGGTTCAGGAGGAATGATTAGTGGTTCTGGATCTTAGAATTGTCCTTGAATATCCTCCGGGTTCTCGATTGTGAAATCGGGTTCAAAAAATGGATTATCGAAAATTTGAATTTGAATACTTGGTCGACTTGATGATAATTCTAAAGAAAAATCAACAGCGACAATATTGGCTAGATGTCTTGATCGAGTTACAGGTGGTGAACGTATGAAAGGTGGTGAACGTTTTGCTCGGTGCATTCACTGAATATCCTATTAGAAATTATATAAGTTATCAAATTAATAGACTTTTCTGCTTTTGCCCACGTTTCGAATAGCCAAAAGATGCAGCAGGGAGCCAGGATCCTTTAAGTCAGAAAATCCACAACTCAGCTACTAACAAATCCAACTATTACTACGAAGCAGAAAATTTTGGATGTCAGTCAATTTAACCGCTTAAACTAATTTTTCGTCGAAATTTAAAGAAGATAAAAATCTATGTCCTAAAAACTAGGGCGTAGAAATGAGAAAGAAAAAGAGTGCGTCGAAAAATGTCGAAAAATAAAAATAAGAAAGAAAAACGTCGAAACTTAAAAGTCTAAAAACTAAAAATTAAAGATTGCGTCTAAAGGTATTAAAGCTTAAACGGAAAACGACAATTACTTAAAAAGGCACTAAAATTTATTTAAAACTAAGGCGATAAGTGACGTCGTAAAATTCAGCCTGCCCTTACAGCCTTTGATCAGTAGATTAAAGCGCCTAAATCTTAATCTAAAGAAAAAGCACTTAAGGGATTTTACGGAAAAGCCTAAAAATCTAGAAATATAAAATAACTACGGCAAAAACTAAGTTTAAAACTAATTACGAACGAAAAATGTACAAATATTTAAAAATATACAATTAAAAAAAAATGATAAGATTACTTATTTTTATAAAAATATTATTTTTATATTATTATTTTATAAAGTATTAATTTATAAATATAATTAAAACTAATAATCACAAATTATAATTAAACTAAACTAAATATATTAAATTAAAACCCTAATTAGGTTTAATAATAATAATTATAATTAATTAAAACCCTAAATTCATAATTAATGCAGTCAAATGTTGCAGTCTGAGTCTGCTCCGCGACTGCGGTATTCTGTAAGAGAAGAGCTCCGCGACTGCAGAGCTATGCAGGCTCAGATGATGGCAGGTTCAAATTCGTGCAGGTTCAGATATATATATATATATATATATATATATATATATATATATATATATATATATATATATATATATATATATATATACACACATATATATATTTTTTATTTTGATTTGATTTGATTTTTATTTTCTTTTTTTGATTTTAGTTTTTAGAAAATATAATTTAAGTAAAACTTATATTTTAACAAAAATTACTTATTAGTTTTTGTAACTAAAAAAATAAATAAAAACTTTTTAATTTAAAAATATAAATATATATATATTTTTGATTTTGATTTTGATTTTTTTTTAATATTTAAAACTTATATAAATATATTTTTACAAAAATAGCTTAATTTGTTTTTTATATAGCGTTTCGCTTTCGACTCCCTGGCAGCGGCGCCAAAATACTTGATGTTATGCGAGGTGTGGTACGAAATAGTATTATTTTTATTTTGAAATACGATACAATTTACACAAGTTTTATTTATTTATTTATATAGATGGGATATACTTAAATCTTGCTACAACACTATAGGCAGTGTACCTAATCGTAGAGTAGTGTAGTTTTTAGTAAGTCCGGTTCGTTCCACATGGAGCTATTGAATACGTACTATATTTTCAACAACTATATTTATATAAAATGTATATAATTATATATAGTAATAATATATAAAAGAGGGGTTTTACCGTTTAATGACCGGTTTATCGATTTTAAATAAAGCGTAAAGATAAATGACGATAATATAAATGACAGAATTTAAATTGCGATAAAGTAAATTGCAGTAATTAAGATGACAGTAAATAAAGGTACGATGAAATATGAAATAAAAGTATTATGCTTATTTAAACTTCCGTAATCATGATGTTTGACATTTCAATTTTAATTAATTGTTACCCGGGTTAATTGTCCTTTGTCCTGATTTATTTGATACCTATTTGGTTTTTGTCCATAATAGTCCATCGGTCATAATTATAAAATGCTCGTCAAATTAACCTTACTCCCGAAGTCAAATATTCCAACTAATTAGGGATTCGAACTGTAACAAGGTTTTAATACTTTGTTAATAATTACACCAGGTTATCGACTGCGTGTAATCCAAGGTTTTAATACTTTGTTAACAATTACACCAATTACCCTTGTATGTAATCCACTCCTGTTTTAATAAGATATGAACATTAATTTACCCACTTGATCAGTTTGAGTAATCAATTACCCAACCCGAATAATTAATTAAATGATCGTAAAAGATGTCGTATAAACGTCACTAAATAGGACATGCATAATCATTTAATAATTATTTGATTAACTAATTTGAAGATAGGTTCGACAGATTCTAATGAGTTGTCATTCGATTAGACAATACCCTCCATCTATTAATAGTTCATAGTCCAATGTCCACAAGTGTCGGTCTTTTGTCCAAACCCGAATTATGGTACAAAATCCAATAACCCCGTCTTAAATATTTAGTCCAACATCACGATTACTTCGGCTCAAATAAGCATAATAATAACTTAGTTACGAGACATTAATTTAAAAAGGAAGAACATAGCTTACAGTGGTTATTAATCGCGTAGCGTTACACGGACAGAACTCCGACTTTAAAACCCGTAAAACATTTCTTACAATAACCCAAATTATTATTAATATTAAATTAAACTTTAATATTATAAATATAAATATATATATCGTATATAGATAGAGAGATTGAGTGAAAAAGGGATGCAGAATTCTAGCAGAATGCGTGAGCTTTTATAGGCCCACTTTGAACTGTACAGCTCTGCGAGTGCGGTACTTTTGTGCCTTATAGCTCTGCGAGTGCGGAGCTTCGGATTCCAGCTCACCAAATTGAGTTAAACGTGTGCTGCTGAATATTATAATATATAATATAATAATATATAATTTCATATAATTATATATATATTATATTATATTCTTGTGCATAGTTAACTTGTAATTTTAACTCTGTTGAGTTGTACGTTGATGCTCGGTTTATGTCTCAGTTCCGAATTTTCGAACGCCTTTTCGTACGCTTAGATATCTTGTACTTTGCGTTTTGCGGCTTGTACTTTTGTCATTTTAGGCGTTTCTCATCAATAAATTGAACCGCTTGGATTGTACTTTGTACTTTTTAGCTTTTTGGTCATTTGCATCTTCAAATCGTCGATTCTGTCTTTTGTCTTCACACTTATTTATTTAAACGATTATTACATAAAAATAGAACAATTGCAACTAAAAGCTTTACATATTGGAAGGATATTGCGCCTAAATATATGTTTATTTGGAGCACTATCAGCAACGAAGTTTGAGTAAAGTTGTACAACGTCTTACTAATGAATATAACCTGAACTTATAAACTTTCCATAAGTTAAAACCTTCCTATTTTGGACTGTCACTATTAATATAATTCATTATATTAATAAACATACACTTGGTCTATTAGACATTTACTGATCGAACGTTATACCTCTAGGTTGATATCCCGGTCACTTACTTCCTTTACTTTCCTTTCTTGCGTGGAATACTTCAACTGCTATTTAAGGTGAGTTTTCATAGCTCCCTTTTTATATATATTTTTGGGCTGAGAATACATGCGCAACTTTTATAACTGTTTTACACGTTAGACACAAGTACTCAAACTTGTATGCTATATACGTGCTTTGTCATGCTAAATCCCTGCCGTAATATCGTTAATTGTTGAGGAATAAGATGCAAGCTTAGTTATTATGAGTAGCGCTACTGAGAGTGACATCTCTAGTCAGTTAACCGTTGGTCTTTGGCTACATAATAATGATTCAACGACATGAATAACAAGTGTCACGGGGTAACTTTTGTTTATTCACGATATTACAAACTACAGCAACGCTTTTAGATTGATATATTTGGTATCAATCAACCTTAAACTAAATCTTGTGGTCTAATGCATATTATATAAACCTATGAACTTCATTCAACCTTTTTGGTTGATACTTTAAGCATATTTTGTCTCAGGTGACGAATAAGATGATTGCTATGACTGCTACTTGATGAATTGAATGCTGCTGCATGGAGTCTTCATTTCATTACATTTACTTTGCATTTTAAAACTATTACTATTTCAGTTTGGATTTGATGTAAACACTCTTAATGCTTCTGCTGTTTTATTAATAAAGGTTTATTTCAAAATGTCTCATATAGAGTCGTTCTCGTTATACAACTGTGTTATGATATGAATGGTCACAAATACCCCTGGCCCTATTTGGGGGTGTGACACAAACTGCTATTGATCCTGTCATTTTTTCATCTTCTATTGATGCTTGGGTCTGTTCATCGCTTCCAAATGGCATTTTCACTGTTAATGAGTTTCGGAAATACTTTGATCAATCGACAATGGGTTCTAGTCCTACGCATTGGTGTAAGGTTGTTCCACCTAACATTAATGTTTTCATGTAGCGTTCTCTTTGTAACAGGTTTCCAGATAAATGTAATTTGCTCGATAAAGGTGTGGTAATCCCGAATTTGATGTGTTCTTCTTGTTCATCTCATATTGAAGATCCGCCTCATGTATTCTTTGATTGTGAGATTGCCTCAAATGTTTGGTCATATATTGCTTCGTGGATTGGCATCAATCTTCCCATTTGGCAATCGATTGAAGATATGTGGCAATGGATCTTGTCTGCTAGTCATAACCAGGTGGAAGTTTTTATCTTGGAAGTTTGTTATGCAACCCTTTGGACTCTTTGGCGTTTCAGAAACGCAAGCACTTTTGACCCCTCAAAATTCAAGAAGTGTTACATTTTAGATTCGATTGTCTTATCCTCTTTTGATTGGCTTTCATCTCGTTATAAGAAAGCTAATCTTAATTGGAATGTATGATTACAAGATCCTCTTTTGTCTTTGTAATTTTCTAACTTCTTCCTAGCTTTTAATATATATTTTCAGCTATTCCCAAAAAATAAAATAAAAAAAATACTATCATTTCAACATATATGTGATATTTAGTAGCCTGTTAATTTATTTCATCAAGATATTACTTTTTTATGCATAAATTTATAAAGTACAAGGATAACAAGGATAATTGGTTGTGTTAAGGGTTAGAAAGTTATTCAAAAGCCTTGAGAGTATACATCTATGATCTATGATCTATGATATCTATTAAATCTCTAATTTAATGATGTCATAAAAAAACAATTACCAAGCTTAAAATTAATTCAAAAATAAAAGAAAATTTCTAGGACATTTATAATGATGTCATTAAAGTAACTAATTATATTTAATAAAAATTAAAACATGTTAAACAAATGTACAATATGATAAGTGTTATGTACAACCTTATGGTAGAACACTATATGTACAATAACTCAATAATTATGTACAACCTTATGATAAAACATTCATCCGATCATATGTACAATCTTTAAATAAATTGTACCATCCCATGAACACATATACAAATTTTGAAGCATATTGTACAACATTCATTCAATAATTGCATTTTAATTTTTAAAGATATTTCAAGAGGCATTTGTTATTATTAATAATTTTTATTAAAAATATAAATATTTAATTCTTAAGCAAACTTTATTATTATTTATTATTATTATTATTATTATTATTATAATTTTAACTAAAACTATAAATATTTAATTCTTAAATAAATATAGGTTCGTATTACGAGATTAATTATGTTACATATGTATGCTAAGGTAGTTGATTTATTCTGTCCAAGTTAAGTACATCAATATATTTGTAGTTTATCTTTAACTATTTCGAATGCATATGTTCCAAACAAAATATTTGTGGTACGTTTTCGTTATAATTATTTGATATATACATTTTATAAATTTCAACGTATTGGTTATTTTTCTCAATTGTTTAATAAGTATTCTTCACAATAGTATGTTCAACCTTGTATTATTTCATAAACTCGTAAATTCACATGTCATTTAACTAGTACATTTAAGTTTCTCAATAATTGATTTTTTTTAGTGGAATTAATTAAATATTTGTAAATTATATACATGAGACAAATGAGTTTTTCGATTTAAAATATATGTATATACTAAATGTTGAATAATTAATTAATGCACTATCAAATCACGTCCTTCCACATCCAAACCACCTAGCTATTTTTTTTCTTAGTTATTAAGCACTTTAAAATTAATAAATTAAACTGCCTGATCTTATTAGTATCCATGAATAGTTACATATTTGCATGAGTGATTTAGATATGTTTTCATAAACTTAAAATAAACCCTTAAACACCTTAATATTTATTTAATGTAATCAAAAGCGAATATCTGGCACCAAAGTATATGGCTACGTGTTCATTTACAAATGTTTAAATAATCATCATTTCTTAATTTGATACCATATATTTTATTGAAAAGGCAAGAAGGTACACATTTTTTACACTCCAAATCAATACTAGATTCAACTTTCTAATTGAAAATGTTTTTATAATTTAATTTTTCCATTTTCGTTGGAAAGAGACAGTATTATAAGTGAAAAACAATATATATAAAAAATACACTATTATGAATTCTTGGGGGTAATATTAGATTTTGAAATATGAATAAGTCATCCATTTCAATATAAATAAACTGTTTTTATATTTTTCTTATATGAGCTTAAAATTCTGTTAAATAGTGAGGTGGAAATTTATAGTAATGAATTAAACCTCAGATACTCTCATTTTTAGCGCGTGTTTAAACCTGCCAAAAATATCTAAACAACCGGGCCCACCCCACTATTTCCGGCCCCACATCCGTGACAGCCATGCTTTCACCCTTAACTTAAACTACTTCTTGAATTGAATTTCCTGTTTATATATAAACACTCACTCCTCAATCCATTTTCTTTCAAACTCAAACACAAACAATGGAATCTAACGATATTATCGCACCTTTTGTCCTCAAAACATATCAAATGGTCAACGATCCATCTTTAGATGTTTACATCCGTTGGGGTGTCGCTAATAATAGCTTCATCGTGGTCGAACCACTCGATTTCTCCCAACATATGTTGCCGGCCTATTTCAAACACAACAATTTTTCAAGCTTTGTTCGTCAATTGAATACTTATGTAAGCATCCAATTTTAATTTTTGATTTACCAAGTTTTCTGTTGCTCTTGAAATTCATTCTTAATGTATTTCCTTAATAATATTATTGTCTACATCTTATTTACCCGTACTCGTTACAAGAAAATTGAGTAATGTTGTTATAAGTTAAAAAGTTTCCATACCTTATTTAAAACTGTTTATATGTTTACCTTATAAAAAAGAATCAATTTTATTCAACGTTTGATCAAAGAACTTTGCTTAAGCCTAAGTCCTCCCCGGCTCATGATGTCCAGCCTGAAAATGATTTTTACAGAATATTGTATTAAATTAATACCTTTATTCTAAATAAGTATAAGTAAATTTTATATGTCTAATCAAAAGGCCATTGGCCGATTGAGATGACGTTTTAAGTATGAGAATGAACAATATGTATATATTCCGTCCAATTTAAATACTTCACCTCAAAAATGCTATTTGTTTGCATTTTGAAAACGCAATTTAACAAATTTGAAAATTGTACTAAAATTTCAGGGATTCAGGAAAGTGGATCCGGATCGATGGGAATTCGCAAACGAGTGGTTTTTACGAGGACAAACACATTTACTAAAAAATATAGGAAGAAAGAAACAAAGTTACATTCGTAACAATTCGAATTTCTCTCAAGATGACGATGAAGACGAAATGGCAATCGAAATTACTAAATTAAAACACAAACAAAAAACATTAGAACAAGAAGTGATCGAAATGAACAAGAGACTCGAAGCAACCGAAAGACGCCCCGAACAAATGATGGCGTTATTACATAAAGTAGCGGAAGACCCGGACATACTGCCACGTATGATGCACGAAAAAAACCAACGTTCAAAACGATTGGTGGATAAAAAAAGACAACGAGTTTTAATTCCTCCGCCGTCGCAATCACCGTCGCCGTCTTCAACGGCGAACCAGTTTGGAGAATGGGCGGCTTCGTCGCCGGAAGGTTATTATGGGAATGAACCGTTTTGGCAGTCATCACCATCACTAACGTCAAATACGCCACGTGTAAATGTAGATTACTCCGTAGGGTTATCGCCGGAGCGGGATGGTAGACAGCCGCCGGGGTATCCGTTTTCACTATTGGGTGGCGGATTTTAGATTTAGTTATATTAAATACCCCGTAACGGGGTAGTAGTATATTAGGATTTAGGAACACTTGATGATTGTAATTTTTGTTTCTTTTGATTAGAAAAAATCACGTCTTGTTTGGAATTTTTATGTAGTTAATTTTCATGTTGTTAAGGACTGGAAGTTAAAATAATATATAAGATAAAGTTAATTAACTTAAGAAATGATGAAAACAGAAATACATTGCATTACATATTACTCGTAACATTTATAAGCGGTTTGACTTGTTGCAAGTTGCAAGCAATGAAATTTATTCATTTTTTTTTATCAAATAAGAGAGGTGATATTTTCAAAACTAATTTTTAATAGATGCACACATTTTTGGATTTTTTTTAAAATAGTAATTTTTTTAAAGAGACTTGCAAAAATGGAAAAATTATCAAAATCGTTTCGAAAATGGTAAAACTGAAGTTCCAAAGTTCGGTTTTGGTCAAAACCCGAAGTTTGGAACTTCGGATTTTTTTTTTTTTACAAAAAAATAAAAAAATAATAATAAAAAAAGCGAAACCGAAGTTTGAAACTTCGGTTTTACTTTTTTATTATTATTATTATTATTATTATTATTATTATTATTATTATTATTATTATTATTATTATTATTTTCATTTTGGTTGCATTCTATCTCCCAATGGATTGAATGGGTAATCTTTAATACTTAACTTAAACTAAGAACAAATTAAAGAGCTTTTTAATCTATTGTAACGAAGTCTTAAAATATTACTACTGTATATGATTTTTAATGTTATTCCATGTTTAAATCCCACAAATTTGAAGGTTATAATAATAAATATAACATATAAATATAAATATAATTAATAATAGGAGCTATCGTACTCATCATTATCGGAACAATAATAGGAGCTATAGTACTCAGATATTATTTTAACTTCAATTTTAAAATAAATAAATAAAATTTGACACGTAGAGAGTTTATTTTGTAAGTTGGCATTTGGGGCAGGAAATGAAAATGGTCAAAGAAGACGGCTAGTTTGGTTTGACAAAAATAAAAAATAAAAAAAATAATAAAAAAGAAAAACCGAAGTTTGAAACTTCGGTTTTGCTTTTTTATTATTTTTTTAATTTTTTTGTAAAAAAAAGAAAAAAACAAATCTGAAGTTTGAAACTTTGGATTTGGCAAAACCGAAGTTTCAAACTTCGGTTTTACCATTTTTGTAACAAAAAATCTGATTTTTTCATTTTTGCAAGTCTCTTTAAAAAAATTACTATTTTTTAAAAAAATCCACATTTTTGTTTATACTTTTCAATTATGTACATTCAATAAATTGTAGTAAAAAATTTGTATATTATGTCATTAAGGACAGTTTAGTAAATATGAGTCGATTTATCAAAAACTTGTTTGAAAATATCAACTCCCATTAAATAATTAAACATTTTAACTTTTCAAAAAAATTAAAAAAAAAATAAACATTTATTTAATCAGTGAATACTGTGATGTGTCAAGATGTCCAGAGGAAAACGATAAAATATGAGTTATTCCAATAAATATATTCAAATTTCATCACTAAAGAGAGTTATTTAAATAACCATAATACTTTAGAAAAAGTATTTAAAAGAAGCTTGTACTTATAAAAATATTGTTATAATATAATAAAAGTATTTACATATGTTATTCACTCAAAAGTCAAAACAAATAGTCATAACAAACAAATGGTCAGCTCTGTATTAAATCATGTTTCAGGAGGCACTGCGGCCACAACCACTTACTTTCAATATGTTCACCATATCGTACACATTTTTATTTTTATAGAGAATTTAACTTCGTAGATTATGACGGGTAAATTCAAATTAAAACTGCTAGATAGAGTAGTTTTTTTTTTTTTTTTTTTTTTTTTTCCTTTTTACCTTCACTTGCATCTTTTAAGCAATGAGATGTTAGTTAGTCAAGTAGTTAAATCAAAACATTCAGTTTTCTTACTTATTTCGCCCATTGAACGAATTCGGAAACATGGATTTATATGTACGTGGGCCTTACTTCTACAAGGAATGATACAAAATCTGGTAATATGCATCTACTCATTCTATTTGATTCAAGCATTCATATATGAATATAAATTTGTAATTAAGTTATTCAAGATGCATCAGTTTGATCATAAACCTATTATGAGAGAAAGGGAGATTTTTAAAAATGGTGGTGTGTGTGAGAGTGAGAATGTTGAAAATATGCTATGGAGTATTAATTACATTATGTATTTCATGAAGAATTGTATTATATATAGCAAGTTGACCAATGAAGCATATCATCCGTGTTCGATTTCTGTCTATACCAAATCGTTCAGAAAGGAAATGTGACTAGAGGGTGTGCATAATACGCAATTCATCTGGCATCAGGTCTCTCACTCGAGGGGTTTGAGTACTCGGTATTTAGACTCTATGGAATAGCCAATGTACTCGTTCATACAGGGTTTCCTCGATAATAAAAGAAACTATATTATGTTTCTACAAAATAAGTTTGAAACCATTAGATTCACTTAAATACTTTTCAAAAGTGCTATATTCTCTTAAAAAACTGCCATTAACGAACTAATTTAAGCTTCTTCTTTTTTCAGTGTACCTTCATAAATTAGACATTAACTATGACATATATTTTCACGATCATAAAAAAAATGTTTAGCGTCTTAAACCAAATAACGACCAGTTTATACACATCACATCAAACATCAAATGCCAATCAATATTTTATGTGATAGGTTGTTGCTTTAACAACCCGATATCAGTCCCCACCATATAGATAGAACCTATATTTATAGTTAGATATTGAATCTTATGTTTCAAAAAAATTTCAGAAATTACATTAAGCTTATAAACAGGAATGGACATATAAGGATAACAAATACATAATAAAAAAATGACATCTAATTTATAAGCGCTTGAATAACGTAGCGGAGCTTCAAGTAGCTTGTTTTTTCATATGCTATACAAATTTTATCCACCAAACAATGTTGGAAGTTGAAACGTATAGTATAACGTAAGATAAAATGATTGATTAAAATATAAGTGTAAAATTGGAAAGTGAACAAAAATTACAGTGTAATGTTAGTATTTAAACTATGTATTTGTTGTCTTATGAGGATTATATTTTAAACATGTGGAGTACATATTTTATTGAGTAATTATTTATCAACTTACTAATTTAACGTATCAATTATGCTACTTAATAGTATAATGACACGTAAATCTTGGATTAGAGAGAGATTTAGTGAAAAATACATGTAACGATCCTAGAATGATAAGTGAATTCTAGAATGGTAATTGAATTGATAGAATGAAATGGTAAGATGAAAATTTTCTTATTTTACAGCGTGTCTTGTCATAAATAAACTCTTTTGGATTCATGTACTCCCATTATTATTTTCCATCCAACCAATCAGAAGGAAGAAAATTATCGTGAAAGGAGGGCAAATCATTGGGTTGCGAGTCACCAGCGCGTGAAAAAGTTTAATCAACATCATGGAATGCACGTGACAGCGAGTGGGGGTTTCAACTAAACGACAGTACTTCAAAATTCATACCACTGCTAAAAAAACACAAATATTAAAAAGAAAATGTTTTCTGTGAAAAGTAAGGTCGCGTTTTTGAAACTATTATTTTAATTATAGTAATTGTATTGATAAATACAAATAAGTCCGAAGTAAAATTTAACAAAAGATTATTATATACGTTTTTGTTAAAAAAAAAAAGGAAGTGATGTATCCAATGATAAAGAAAATAGGAGTAGGAAAAATATAGTACATTATCAGAAAATTGTAAAATCCGGGATTAGATTTCTTATTTTGTCCGATGACACGCACTTTCCAAATAAAGAAATAAATTATATTTGTACCAATCACAGGAAGACACGATCTCAAATTAAGATACTCCACGTTATGTGGTTTCCAACTTTAAATGGACACGTTTCGAGCTATGCATTGTTTGGGGGCCACATTTGACGGTAGATATTGGTCGTATCTTTGCTAATTATAAATTTAATGCAGTATATACAGAGTAGTACTTTAACTAATACTGTTTGCTTCCTAATAATTATAATCGTACATGTGTATAGTTTTGAAATTTAATTTAATATGAATAAACAGGTGGCATACACCCAAACTTGAGATTTTAATATTTAATTGAAACTTATTAAAAATGTGTTACAATCGATATCTTGTCTACGTTTCCTTTTGGGGACCAATTTTAAGTTTGTGTGATGTGATGAGGTTATGGCCTCAATGCAAGGTCGTCACATGGGTGCTTTCTGAATTTTGTTGTTAAAATAATTAATCTTGTTGATGTTGAATATCTAATTTAGGATATAAGTTACGGATTATATAAATCAATCAAAGTAATACGAATTATGTCACATATTTGTGATGTTATGCACCTTATAATATACTACTATACTGCAGTAGCTTAGCAAATTTATAGCAAACTCAAAATAGTATTATAATGCCCGAGTGCTTGAAAATCTTTAAAGGGGACAAAAATTCAATCCACATAAATTATATTTTGTGGCCTTGCCTTTAAAATAATTTTTTTTTTCTTTTATCATATCAATGAAGTTTTCTTCAAGGTTGTAAATCTGATATCTTCACTCCGTGCGGGTCAATCAGTTAACCTAAAGCATTTCGAGTACTCTTTGCGCGATGGATGCGAGAAGTTTCTTCCTAACGGGTGTGCGCGTGGCAAATAAGAGGATTCGATGCCAAAATTGTCGTTCTAAAAAAAACTATTATACTATAGATATCTTCCGTCGACAAGTTAAGTTTTGACATTTTTTATTATTTCATATGGTACGAGTTAGTACCTTGTCCTAATGTAAGAAATATGGCTGACACACTTTGTTAGAGGTCGGAAGTTTGACTCTCGGAGACTACTACATTGCACACAAGGTTATTCCATGACTTTGAAATCCATTTATTGTCGCTTTTCGCACATTGCGTTGCGGGGGTAGCGGAGGTGTTTTACCGGCCATGCCTTAGGATTGGTTCGTATTTTTTCCAGGACAGCAGTTTGAGATGGGTTATGCAACTGAGAGAGTTGATCGCGTGGGTAGTTTAGTCCTCTTGAATGATTACAAATTGTTGTTAAAAGAAAAATCTTTGATTTGTATTAAATTATTAGTATGGTCTATGTGCTTATATTTTGACGTGGATATATGAATGATGATCCTTGTAGTTTCATTTGTTATGGAGGTAGTCTTTAAAACTAACATTCATTAAACAAATTATCTTAATATCTCCCACATGCCAAACACATATGAATAAAGTAGTTATTTTTCCTACTTTTTCCCCGTTTGGCTCTAAAATTTCATTTAAAATACACAAGGATAAAAGTTCATAAAAATATTAACAGACGTTAGTGATAGAGATTACTCGCACAACAAGTCAACAAGTGAAAATCATGAGGACCATCTACGTCAAGAATATACAAGGACCATACTTGCAATCTAATACAAACCAAGTGCAAAATTCACGTGTTTTTTTTTATTACTTTAGACCCTTAGAGCCTAAAGAAAATTTCAGGCAGGATTTAAAACTCATGAAAAATTGATTTTACCATTTTCATGGCGTCTCAATTTTATTAATTTTTTAAAAAAAAATTTCCTACTTATTGCCCGGAGGTCCACTCGGAAGCAATCTCTCTATCCGTCGAATAGGGAGAGAGATGACTTTCTCTACTTTTGAGAGTGTTTTCACTCCGGGTGAAGAAATGACTTGTCTTTATTCTCGGATAGGGGAAAGATTGTCTACATCTCACCTTCCCCCATACACCATCTATGTGGTATTGCGTTTTGTTGTTGTTGTTGTTGTTGTTGTTGTTGTTGTATAAGTGATAAATAAATAACTACAAGTAAACGTTTGGAGGATCCAGGAAAATGGGGGTTTGAGATTCCCGAGCATGCGGGGTAAAAAAGGTAGATAATAATGACGTTGAATTAAGAAAATCAAATTATTATTCGAGACAAGTAGTTATTTATATATGTTAATAACGTTGAGTGCTAGTTACTAGTTAATCTCGTGATCAATATGTGCGCAGTAATAACTTTTTATATGATTGTGCGCAGTAAACTACTGTTAGTACTTATGTATATTTTGATAGTAACTAGTACCGGACCGGCTCGCGCGTTGCGGCGGAGTTTTTCGGCTTAAATATTCATATATAACATAGCATTACGTGTTTACAGACGGAAAAACGGGTCATGTTGTAAGCCCCATTTTGTATGTCGTTGTGTTTAGTTTTTTTTTTTTTTTTAAAGTATCCGTTTTCAACGCAGCTAGTTTCATTGTGTTCGTAAAATTATTTAGAATTTAATGGTGGTGTCGGTGGACAGTATCGCCCGGTGAACAGGAAGATACAGGGCCGGCCCGATGATTTTAGTGGCCCTGTGCCAAATTAAACTATGAGCCCCAAACACAAGATTTTGTTTTTTAAAAGCCTTGGATATTGATAAGTACTCCGTATTTGTTTATATAGAACCTGGAACCTATGTTATCAAAAATAACACCTCTACCGTTCATATAAGAAACTTGGATATATATTTTGGGCCCCCAAAAAAGTTGAGCCCTGTGCTGTTGCACAGGTTGCACACCCAATGGGCCGGCCATGGGAAGATAAGCCCGGTACAAAATCATGGTGGATTTTGTAGGGTATTTATAGATTTAATATAAAAGTTATGCTTTATACCCCTGGAATTTACGGTATTAATACCTGCAGAATTTAATAGTCAAACATAGTTAAGGGGTGATAAATGAAAATTTGCAGTGTGAATATGAGGAGTTGGACGACATTTTTTTTTTTTACGGTTACGACACAAAATCTCACCTCTATTACGACACCAAATCTCACCTCCATTAGTATATGTAAATAAAATAAAATAAAATAATAAAAATAAATAAATATTAGTATATGTATAATTTTTTCCTCGAATAAACAATAATATATAGCCAAAATATCTAAAAGGGCCGGCCTGTTTGTAATGAATTATAGTTTTGATGTGCTTAAAAGTTTTCACTTGGAGTCTTTATTGGACTGGGCTAGAACTGTTTAGTGTTTGGGTAGCCCATGTTAGTGATACTATCATGTTAGCCATCTAGATATATAGTTTTTTTTTTTTTTTTTTTTTTTAACAGTTGTTCGGAATTATCTAGGTGGAACTAAGCCACTCACGCGTTCATATCCCGCAGCTGCATAATTCACCCCCAACTGATGTCCAGAAAAAAATCTGGCCCAATCTGAGGCATGGGCGGTAAAACCCCATCCTCCACTGCCACCGCAACCCGCCCAAGGAAGAAGGTTGGTAGTTATTTGAAGGGGATTTCACCAAAATACCCATTTTTTTGGCCTTTTCTGAGCTGGAACCCTTTTTTTTTTTTTTTTTTGAGAATTTGCCCGCGCAAGGCGCAAGGATGTTTATACCTTGCGACCTTGCGGCTTGCGCCTTTGCGTGTAAACGCAAGGCGCAAGGATAAGGACTTGCGTCCTTGCGTCCTTGCGCCTTGCGTCTTATCAGAATGAATTTTTCCTGATTTCTGGATAAGATTTTTTGGATTCTTTGTACCTTTACAGATAAGATTATGTACCTGTCTATTTAATGAGGCTAGAACTCCAGATTAATCATTTTATTTCACTTCAATTTCAAAAAGATCAAGTCATTAGAGCATCGTTAAGGTACCAACTTTTATCTATTTTTTCACTAATTTGTGTCTTAATGAGTTGTAGTAATGATGAAGCATTTGTTGTTCATATATGTTGTGGGGGTAATTTTGAATTTGTTAACAACATACCAATGTATCTGCCTCTTGACTGTTTTAGAACCAGATTAAAACTACCACTTGCTCCACAAAAACCAATAAATCGAAGAGTATTGTTAAGGAAAATTCTCAAAAAAATTGAATTGCCACCTAATGCACCTGTTTCGTTAAGATATATTGATAATAATCATATTTTTGATATTACTGATGATCATGAAGATTTTTTTGAGTTTTTAAAACACGCTGTCACATACGAGCCTATTGATATTTATGTTGTCGACAAAGTTAGAATGCTTCAACCCGGACAAAGTTCACAAACACACCAGCCCCAACAAAATCCACAAACACACCATCTCCAACAAAACCTCCGGATTCTCGAGTCTCAACCAAACAAACAAACTCACCATCTGCAAAAAGAACAGGATGAAATACACAATTCCGAACCAAACCTCGAAACACACTATTTGGAAGAAAAACAGGCTGAAATACCACCTCCAAACACAGAAGAATTTGACTTCTTCAACCATGGCGCCGAGAACGTGTGTAAAATTAAAAAAATAGAGAACCCGTTTATACCTGTTGTTGGGTCTAGTGAATCGGATGAAGCAAGTGAAGAGGAAGATGAAGATGAAGAAGATGAAGAAAAACAAGATGTATTCTGGAATATGCCAACTCTACACAGTCAGCAAGATGAAGAAAACCCAGAATTTACGACCCCAATTCAAACCACGTATCAGGTATCTGATTTGGTCAAAGTTCGTCAAACGTTTTCGAACAAGGAAGAATTCGTAAACCAGCTATTTACAAAATGCCTTGAAGAAAACTTTCAAATAAAGCCTGTAAAGTCAGACAAATCTCGGTACACCGCTAAATGTGTGTTGCCAAATTGTGAGTGGAAATGTAGTGCATACAAAATAAGACACACTGAAAACTTTATGGTTAAAAAGTTGCATGACGTACACACTTGCTCACGCACACAAATTATGGGAAACAATAAACATGCTACTAAAAAGGTGTTGGGTAGTATTCTTATGGATTCGTTCAAGGCTGCTAATCGAGAGTATAAACCAAAAGATATACGTGATGATGTAGCCAATCGGTTTAGAGTGAGCATATCATATAATCAAGCATGGAGGGCCAAGTGTCAAGCAATAGAGATGTTACGTGGCAGTAGTGATGACTCCTTTAGAATGCTTCCCATTTACCTTCATAACCTTAAGATCCACAACCCGGGGACCATCACCAATTTGGTTAAAGATAAAGAAAATAAATTTGTGATGTGCTACATGTCCATTGGAGTAGTTGTAAGTAAATATATATTAGCAAAAACCACCTTTTAAAATGTACACCATACGCAAGGCGCAAGTGTCACCTTGCGCCAACGAATACGCAAGGACGCAAGTACAACCTTGCGACTGGCATTAAAGACGCAAGGTCGCAAGGCTTTACTTGCGCTTCGTTGTCGCAAGACATAAGAGTATTCCTTGCGCCTTGCGTATGGTGTATGAGGTCTTATTAATAATATTTGATTTTACTGTTAAAATTTCATGCAGATTCGATCATTTGTGCAACATGTCCGCCCGATAATCATCGTCGATGCTGCACATTTAAAGGGTGGGTACCTGGGTACTAATTTAGTTGCTGTTGCGATGGATGGCAACAATGGAATTTTGCCATTGGCTTATGGAATTGGTGAAGGCGAGACAAACAGTGTTTGGTCATGGTTTTTTGGTAACCTAAGGGATCATTTAATGAGTTGTGGTATGGTTGATCGTATGTCAGAGATTACTTTTATTTCTGATCGTGCTCCTGCAATAGCACACGGCATTGCAAACGTGTTTTCGGAAGCGTTTCACGCTCATTGTGCACGTCATTTATTCATGAACATCAAAACTAAATCCAACAAGATGAAATTCTTCGAATGGCACTTTTGGAAAATGGTTAAGGCGTACCGTGCGTCGGATTTTCATGATCATCTAGATGTATTTCGAAGGAGATTGAAAGCGTCTTATAAAGTTCTATGTGAGGATGGTATCAATAGATGGTCCAGAAGTCAATCTACTCATATTAGGTATTCATACCTTACAAGCAACAGTGTAGAGTCTATAAACTCTCTATCAAGACATGCTCGTAAACTACCCGTTTGCATGTTGTTCGAATTTTTTCGTTGTTCAATACAGGATTGGTATTTCAAACATCGCAACAAATCAGTTAGTCTTACTTCACCGGTTACTCCATATGTTGAACGTAAGCTAGCTAAGAGGACGGACAAATCAAGAAGATGGCGAGCATTTCCATCGACAAATGATCTAATAGAGGTACATGATGGACGAAAAAATGGGTTGGTTAATCTACAAGATAGAACTTGTTCATGTGGTCAATGGCAATTATCAGGCATACCCTGCGGTCATGTGATTGCATCAGCACGACACTTCGGAGTGGAGGATATTAGTTGTTATGTATCGCATTGGTTCAGCACTCAAACATACATAAATACGTATTCCGAACACATTCTTCCTCTCCCCCATCGGTCTGAATGGTCGGATCCGGGTCCCGGGATTTTGCAACTTGTACACCCCCCAGTTCTAAAGAAAAGACAACCCGGACGTCCTAAAGGTAAAAAACGCATTCCTTCAAAAGGTGAAGAAACTTCAAAAAAAGTAAGAACTTGTAGTCGTTGCAAAGAACCAGGTCATTCTCGATCAACATGCCCAGCTGCTTATGACCGAACAGGTGAATCAACTTCTCAACGGGCAAGAAAGACAACCTCAAAGGCGAAAGAGACAGTTGAACCATCTCAAGCTTATCAATCTCAGTTTTATCCAACGTACAATTTAGGTAGTAATTAGTTCCTATAAGTCGTTTATTTTCAGGAACAAATTAAGGTGTGATGAATTCCGTTGTTGTAATATTTTTTAATTAGTATTTTATGATGTGGTTTCGTGTGTTACTTCACATGTTATAATATTGAATGCACAAGCTAGTGGTACAAGAATAATCAAAATGTTGTGGCGCAAGGTCGCAAGATGAACCTTGCGTATGTTTCAAAAAATGGGCGCAAGGACGCAAGAAGTACCTTGCGCCTGCTTCATCAAAAGGCGCATAGACGCAAGACCTACCTTGCGCCTGCTGCTAATTACGAGGCGCAAGGGCGCAAGAAGTACCTTGCGCCTAAGGCTATCACGGGACGCAAGGTCGCAAGGTCTGATTACACACCTTTGCGCCTTCAAAAATACAGTTAGGGACCTGTTCACAGTTTACAACATTTACAGTTTATACACAAATTACATAACTAACTACAGTTTTCAGAATAAAACCTCAGTTACCAACTTTTGCTTTCTCTTTTGGTGGGGGTTCCTGGGTATCAAAGCGTGCACGAAAGAAGGTCTTGGCCATTCTCACTCTGTAGTCTTCTGCGGCCTTTTTAGCATCTCCAATGTTTGGGATTTCATCCCACCCAAAGATCACCCTCTCCATATGGATGCAGACCCAAACACCACAGTCCCCATTACTTCCACTTTGCACCGGCATGACTGGTGCTGCCTCGGTCATGAACTCTATACTCTCCTTGTTTTCCAAGTATTCAACAATCTGGGAGTCTTGCTTTTGGTTAAAGTAATCAATTGCTCTTAAGTATACAGGCAATTGATCTCCCAGATCTTTGGTGAGCTTGACAATTTCTTGATCAACATGACCGGGCAAACTATATTACACCAATATCTTCTGTTCCTCAAAGTTCAAGACAATCAGAATAAAGTGTTGAGCATCGTAAAAGTGAACGGGGATCAAAATCTGCAAAAAACATACACAATATTAGGTAAACTGTAAAAGGCGCAAGGACGCAAGACCATACCTTGCGCCTGCAAAGTGGTCGCAAGAGATGAGTGTCGGGGTGTGTGTGTGTGTGTATGTGGTGTGTGATATCTATATTTGACCTAAATTTTTAACACATGGACGCAAGGACGCAAGTCGCAAGGACGCAAGTCGCAAGGTCGCAAGGTCTCTTGCGCCTTGCGCGGGCATTTTGTCAAGTTTTTTTTTTTTGGGTTCCAGCTCAGAAAAGTCCAAAAAAATGGGTATTTTGGTGATTGGCGCCCTTATTTGAAGCCATTTTACCGTTACACGGTTAGCTAGCAAACAATCCAGCCATCTATACATAAAATATTGTTTGAACTTTATACATGGTATACACTATACAGGGCGGTATGTAGATGAGCTTATGAATTGCAATACTTTTAAAGTTATATTGGCCCAATAAGTTTGTTTTAAATTACTCTGAGTTAAAGTTAAACGATCTTGGGCATTTTATGGGTACACTTATTGGGCTTGTCCAATTAATTGTTATTTGATGTAATTATCATCCAAATAGTTTTCTTCAAATATATTTTAAAAAATAAAGAATCGTTCAAATTAAGCTGTAGTAATCATGTTTAACTAACTTAAGACTCGCACGGACAAATAAAAAACTAAATTGTGAGATTAATTATATTTTATACAATATTTGTTAGATTGTTAAGAAACCTAAATAATTTCAGTAGTAATATTGAATTGGTGATAATATTGAATTAGTGTAACGAAGTATCAAAGTAAAATAATAGGGTAGCTACTACACTAATCATTCATATCGGTGACGTTTCGTATGACACTACGATAAACATCCACCGTCAAAACAAAATAGCTAGGATCGATCCATACGCCTCCTATCTAAATCAAATAACAAAGAGCTCGTACAACCACCGGGTAATCAAAAGGAGACGCCGTAAATATAAAAAAAAAATACACTGCTACGTTCGATGCCAGTATCACAATAATGCTCTCATGGGACCTTCATGAATAAGTTAATCTTAGGCACATTTTAAGAAACCGTTTTAACCGACACATGATTATAAATTTCCAAATACTTTTCGAATGATTAAAGGACTTTAAAATATATTTAAAAAGAATAAAAAAATGAACTTAAATATTTATTTTTGACCAATACTTAAAATGTTTTATAATATGTCATGTCGTTTATTTTAAAATCACGTGTCTACACAACCATTTGGTCTAACTTTTGTCACGAGTCACATTACATAATATTTGAGCCCTTTACAAATTAGCAACTTAAACGGGACTTACGGGCATGTAAAGCCACGTGGAATAATGGACAGTCGATAGGAATCACCGTACCACTCGCCACACACACACACACACACGCGCGTTCATTGTCGGGCTGTTTAGAACATTTCGGGGCTGTTTTCGGGACAATACGGAGATGTTACTGGAACTGATTTCATGACAGTTTCTAGACAGCTGTTTCGCGACAGTTTCAGGCTGTTTTGCGATAGTTTCAGGCTATTTCGTGACAGTTTCAGGCTATTTTGCGACAAGTTTGGGACTGTTTAGCGACAGTTTCATGGGCTAATTTTTTCGGGCTGTTTTAGTTGAGATTTTGAGACAATAACTTTTACACACAATTCGAAACAAAATTTTGAGAGAAAAGATTTACCGAAGTGATCCTAGAACACCTAGAATATCCGTACCTTATCTCCAATAACGCAATTTGCAAAGATGAAGAAGACTACCAAAAGAATGCGATCATCAAACTTAATCTAACAAATACAAAAGTATGAGCACAAAATACATTCATGTATGGAGTATGTAATATTCTTTAATTTATAATTATTATCACATGATTTTTATGTGTTTATTCCTATTATCACAAAATTAAAGCTTGATTAAAAACTCTATTACTTTCATTATATATTAATCACCAAAAGTATCATTGTAAAACAAAGTTTTGATACAATTTTTATGTGATTTTATTTAAGGAATGTAGAGCTTATATAATAATAATAATAATAATAATAATAATAATAATAATAATAATAATAATAATAATAATAATAATAATAATAATAATACTCTTTAAATGTAGAACAAAAGATATACCTTAACACTTAGACATCAAAATAAGTTTATTTTTCCATCAAAATGAATCAAATGCATAGCATATTGTAAAGAAAAAGAGTGTAGAATTTTTTTGGTAGAAAAAGATGGGAGAAAGTGAAGAAAACTCAATAATATCTTTTGCAAATTGTAACTTCAAGTTTGGTAAAAATTCTCATATTAAAGAGCCATTAGTTTTAGAGTTAAATGGCTAATAAAGTTTGTAAGTAAGTGGTGATTAAACTTGTAACTAAATAGGTGAATAAAAGCTAGTTATTAGTAAGTTATGAGTTATAGAATTCAAAGGTCTCTTAATGAATCTAGTCTTGTTTAAGATGTAAAGTTCATTCATAGAATGTATCTAGTTGTTTAGAGTTTTAAGCTTATAATAAAAAGAATCCAACGTAGAAAATTCTTGACTATAAAGTAACTTAGGATAAAATTATTTATATAAAATTTAGGATCAAATGTAATATTAACTCACAAATTATTATTCATATCAGAACATATGTCTTAAATATTATGAAAGTTATAGTGTTAAATTATATGGGGTATTACATATAGTCCGTTTAAGTTGTATGAAAACCGATATACACTATTTTTCCGATCATATCGATAAAAATGTTCTTTTGAGTTGCTTAAATGATCTGTCAAATCTTGAAAAAATGCCCGAGTGATTGAATTTTCTGGATCCGCCGCTAGAGGTGCGGGTATGTTCAAGCGTAGCTAGTAAAACGTGGCAACGACTAACAGACACGCACCACACATAGACCAACTCGCACTGTGCTTGGTGCGTGATCAGACCGCATTTGGCAATTTAGATTTTTGGACAAACTCCGAGTCAAAGTTAAACACTTCCCTTACTTTTAAATTGGTGTACTTTTAAAGTTATAGTGTAATAACCCTCCTTTTTCCGTTAATTTATTTTAACGCCCGTCTCTTTTTTTTAAGATAATATATTTCGTTATCTAAATTCGTACCTCCGTTGATTAGCGTTTTAATATTCCCGTTATTTAATCATAACATCTCTCGCTCACTCTAGCATCTTTAAACTATTTCGTTCGATTAATTCACGCACCCGCTTTTAAACCCGAGGGACTAAAGTTGCCAAGTGGGTAAACTAGTTGACTAGGTCAACTAGTCAACCCACCTCCCCACCATTCATTCCATCTATCTTCCACCTCCCTCTTTTTCTCTCTAGTTCAAGAACACAATCTTTATCCAAATCAAAGAATCATCATTCAAATTCGATCAAGGAAGCTTACAACAAAACAAATTACATATTTGTAATCCTCTCTTCATCTTCTTCAATTTGGTTCCAATTTCATAGCTTGGGGTAAGCCTTTCAAAATCTTTAATTTCCATAAATTAGACCTTTAAACTTAAAAGTGTGTTAATTAGTGTCTATGGCTCAAGTCTAACATGAATATGTGATTCGTTTGCTCGATCTTGTTATTTTGATGTAACTAGCATGAACTTGAAAATGGGTGTATTTAATCTTGAGTTTTGGTTGATTAAAGGTTGTTTATATGTTAAAGTTCATGTATTAAATGTGTTACTAGCATCATTAGCTACATTTTGGTATGTAGGTTGACTTGGAAAAACTTCATTAACATGATTAACGATTTCGTGATTTTTGGTTAGGGTTTGATAGACTTAAATACGAACTTTTGATGCGTTGAATGCTATGAAACATTGTTAGTAAGTGTTTAGTTGTAATGTATGTTTAATTACCTTCGAAAAGGCATATCGTATGTGTAAATTGGATTCCCGAATCATGAAATGCATTTTATGAACTTGAAACTTTAATGACGAACATTTAACGATCATTTGACGAGGATTTAGTTAGTGTAAATGATGAATTTGATTGATGAAATGTGTTTAGTTGTATTCCTCGTTAAATTACCTTTCCAACGATATAAGATACGTGTTTTGAATGTTTGCGGTTCATTAATTGTGAATTGGTGAATTTTGGTTCGAGACTTGAACACTTGAAACAGCCCAGGAATCAGCCCATGTGTTTTGCCACGGCGCAGCCAACCTTTGGCATGGCGCTGCGTATGCCTGGAAAGTGAGCTGTCCAATTTTGCGTTTTCACGTTTAATTCTAACTGTGCTACACACCTCCTTTTAACATGTAACTTGTTCTAACATGCTCATATATGATTATGAAACTCAGAAAAATTGTCCGACACCCGACCCGAACGTGTTGACTTTTTCGTTGACTTTGACTTGACCAAAGTTGACTTTTATTCAAACTTAACCAATACTTTGTTTAATCGTTATAACTTTTCTCTTATACTTGATTCTTGCATGAAACTTGACAACGTGGCTCACATGCTATATAATCGAGTCGTAACGAGCCATAGGACTAATTGAACACATTTCGACCGACCTTGTGTCTTACCCGGTATTGATATAACTTACTTGTTTAGGTCAAGACTAAACAACTTTCATTGCACAACGTTTAAAATGAAGTACTTTGGCATGCAACTACAGTGAGATCATAGTCCCATCTTTTCAACAACTTTTACTCTTTTAAATCATGGGATGAGAAACATATACGGTTTATATATTTATACTTTGAACACAAGTACGGAAATAAACATTCCACGTGCGAGTTAGTACAAAAATCCTCAATTCAATTATCATTAGTTACACTTGTAGGGTGTAAGCGTGAACTTATGTTGTGTGGATCCATACGGGTTTGACGATCCCTCATTCGGACGGTTCGCTACCGTTGGCAGATGAAATATATTTTCAGGTATAGTGCAGGTTCTAACACTATGATAACGGGGTTCGTATACAGTTAAGTCTTGATAATTGGGGGCTCCACAAACGTACAACATCTTTGGAATGCAAACGATTTGGATAATCAACTTCATACAAAATCTTGTGGTTCAAAAACAACGTTTACAAATAAACCTATGATTTCACCAACGTTTTTCGTTGACAGTTTTCTATATGTTTCTCAGGTTCATACTTGGCTACTTGATACATGCTTCCGCACACTTTGATTACTTGCTTAGGGTCAAGCATACATGCATACGCTAGTGATAGCACCTTTGGATTCAAACTTAATGTTTACATGCATACGCTATTGATAGCATTCGTGATTTTCAACTTATATTATGTCACAAGTTATTTCATTTATACTTTACAACTTCTGTAAACTTAAACTCGTTGTTGAACCGTTTGGTAACTTAAAACTTTGCAAGTCATACACGTTTCAAATGAATGCGACATAATTTTGGTCAAACACGCCTCATTTAGGAACTATGACCACGTAACGGGACCTAAGTTGACGGCGCCGTCAATGGCGATTTTGTCGGGTCGTCACATGTGGTATCAGAGCGTTGGTTGTAGGGATCTAGGATATGCATTAGTGTATCTGACATGATCGTTAGGACGCATTAGTGAGTCTAGACTACAACCCGATAGTTAGCCATTGCATTCTGACATACATTTGCTATAGATAGCACTTACTTGACTACTTGTGCATTAATACCTGAAACTTTCTACGGTGAACTTCTTAATTGTACCTAACCCCCATCATGCGAACCCGTACCCTGCCACTTTCTGGTAACGCACGGGACGGATATATATTTCAGTAAAGGAGGTGACAAAGCTAACATTTGATGTTAACGGAGGTAACATTTTATGTTAAAGTCTCTAGAATAGAAATCAGGGTTGGAAATTCAAGTTGGTTAGTAATGAGTTAGAATGGGTAACATTTTGGTATATGTGGACACATGTTGTTTGACCCAAAGCACTTTTAATGCAACACTTCGAGTTCTCTTAAGATGCTTTGGGTCATATGTATTAATAGGCCGTTACCCTATTGGTATTACAATTTCCAAGGTGTAACTAAGGTGGTGTTCAAAAGTCGGAATATTATATTTACTGGTTTGAAATGTCTTATTTAGCAACATATATAGAATAATCTTGTGTAATCAGGAAACTGACATGGTTGGGTATAGCAGACGAAACATCTTAAGTCAAGAAATAAAGTTCCAACTTCATTTCTCAACGTCGAAAGTAAAACAAACAACATTAAAAGTCACGGGCAACATTTATCTCTCCGATTTGGTCATCACAATAAGTTAAGTTATTTAAAGGCATAACACGAGCTGCAACATATAACGCAGCTACTTCACAACCCGCATCCTTAAAGGCGGATTTTCTAATCTCCATTTAGAAAAAAATGTTGGATTTTCTAATATCTATTAGTACTACTAACTAAACGACATTAATAGATTACTATTATATTTTCTTTTGCTTTGTAATCGAACAAACATATTATGTATAAAGCTACTTTACCGGAACCATCACCATTTCGATAACGTTCATACAAAAGTGCCCGCGAAATCGTTGGCGTTAAGCTAGTATATATTAAACCAGTTTGGAAATTCCGTCTTCCCATGTTTTTTCGCCGTCGTTCCGGCTTACTATCTACCAGTGTGGTAAAACGTTCACAACTATTATGGTCACTACTCACTACAGATATTACACTAGTGCTCCTCATTATATATCACCGTTCGTTACTACTACCACTACTATTGATGAGTATCGTCATCACTACCTATCAGTACTGTTGTGTACTACTCGTTACCATGATTCATTACTCTCTTTATACTTAAGGATACCACTAATCTACTTTGAACGTGTTGACGTGAACAATCAGTTATATATTTCCCCACGAGAAACACATTTTCAGGGATTGCACTAACTCTTTCGATTAAATACGAGTCTTGTTAAAGATGTCGTTGCACCTCGTTCATCTGCAACCTTCGTGATTACACAAACTTAACCATGTGGAGGGGTGTTTGAATAGAGGTATGAATTAGCAAAATATAACGACACTTGATCGGCGTGGTTATATTACGGTAAGTCATACCAAAGTCCCAATGGCTCAAAATGATGGTGGGTAAAGAATTCAAAATCTATTTAATACCTCTAGACCTAGAAAACTTCGATGTAATTATTGGTGTGGATTGGTTAGCCAAGACAAAATCCAACATTCCATGTGATCTCAAAATCATTCGTATCCCTATCGAGAACGGTGAACCCTTGATCGTTTATAGCAAAAAGAGTTGCACCGGGCTCAACCTCATTTCGTACCTCAACGTTGAAGAATACCTTCGTATGGGTTGTTTTACGATCCTAGCCCACGTTAAGAAAGTCGAGACCGATGAGAAGCATATCGATGATGTGCCAATTGTTAGTGACTTTTCCAATGTACTTCCTGAAGAATTGCCGAGTCTTCCACCTCATCGACCGGTTGAATTCCAAATCGATCTTATCCCGAGAGCCGCACCCGTAGCACGTGCACCGTATAGACTTGCTCCATCCAAAATGCAAGAATTACAAAGTCAAATTCAAGAACTACTTGATCGTGGTTTTATCCAACCTAGCCATTCACCATGGAGAGCTCCAATCCTATTAGTTAAGAAGAAAAATGGTTCCTTAAGAATGTGTATCGATTATCGTGAACTAAATAAATTACCGGTTAAGAACCGACATCCTCTTCCCCGTAACGATAATCTATTGATCAATTACAAGGATCTCGTGTGTATTCCAAAATCGACATCCATTTCGTTTATCATCAATTGAGGGTTAAGGGAGAAGATGTCTCCAAAACCGTTTTCCGAACTTGCTACGGTAGTTATGAATTTCTTGTAGTGCCGTTCAGTTTAACTAATGCCCCGACCGTATTCATGGATCTTATGGATCGCGTATTCAAGCCTTATCTAGACAAATTCATTATCGTATTCAAAGATAATATCTTAATTTATTCAAAAAGCGAAAAAGAACACGAACAACATCTTCGTCTTATGCTCGAACTCTTGAGAAAAGAACAACTCTATGCCAAGTTTTTCAAGTGTGAATTTTTGGTTAAACGAAGTCCAATTTCTATGCCATGTCGTTAGTGGTCAAAGTATTAAGTCGTTCTCGCAAAAATAGAAGCCATACGTAATTGGAAAACCCCCACGACTTCGACTCATATTCGTAAATTTTCGGATCTTGCCGGTTATTACCGAAGATTCATTTCCGAATTTTCCCGTATTGCTCGTCCTTTAACCTCGTTAACTCATGAAGGAAAGAAATTTGTTTGGTCCGCCTAACAAGAGTCGGCATTTCAAATCTTAAAGAGGAAGTTAACCACCGCACCTATCTTATCTATTCCCGAAGGCAATGATGATTTTGTGGTATTTCATGATGCCTCCAAACAAGGTTTTGGGTGTTGTTAATGCAACGAAAGAAAGTTATTGCTTACGCTTCCAGACAATTGGAATATACGAACAAAACTACACGACACACGATCTTGAATTAAGAACCATTGTCTTTGCACTTAAAATGTGGAGACACTATCTTAATGGAATCAAAAGTACCGTTCTCACCGACCACAAAAGCCTCCAACACATTTTCGATCAAAAACAACTCAACATGAGACAACGATGGTGGACTGAAACATTGAATGATTATGATTGTGAACTTCGTTACCATCAGGGCGAGGCAAATGTTGTAGCCGATGCCTTTAGCCGGAAGGAAAGAATTAAACCTCTCCGTGCCCGAACCTTAAACGTGATTATCCACACCAACCTCGCTAGCCAAATTCGTGTAGCACAAAATGGAGCTCAAATATGAAAATATTTCTAAGTGAACACCTGAAAGGCCTCCTCTCTCAACTCGAAATCAAAGAAACTGAAATTCGTTATTTGTAACGACCCCTCAAAATCGCTATTGACGCGGCACGTTAATCATTGATTCCACAGTGAGGTTTTGACCTCTATATGATACGTTTTGATAAAATATTTCATTCATTAAAATAAGCGACTTTCTAAACATAGAAAGTTATAAACGTGTGGGTGAGTGCTTAGGTATAAGCAAATCCCCAAAATACATAAGTTTTTATCATACAGTTTGACATCACAGTCAAATTATTTATTACACAACGCAGTTTTATTTAGAATGCAATAAACTTTATACAAAGCATGAGAGGCTCCATGCAGGCAACAAGCACATCACAGCGGAAGCAGTCTAAGGACCTGAGAATAAAACATGCTAAAAAGTCAACACGAATGTTGGTGAGTTATAGGTTTAATTGCTCGAGTCATAAATATATATAAAGATAGACCACAAGATTTCATCAAAAGTTTATCAATAGATTCTACGTAACAGAGCACCCTGGTAACTAAACTTTAACGTTATAATGATAATTACCCCATTCGTTTTAATACACGCAAACCAACGTGTCATAAACTCAAATAACATACGTCCGTTAAAAGGCTAGCGCTCTAGCTCGGACGGGGATGTCAAGCCCTATGGATCCATATACAATTATTCGCGCCCACCAGTCCATATCCTATGTACTGGCAGCTACTAGTTACCAAAGCTAAGGGATTTTCGGTTTAACTCAGTGTAGAATTTAGTATGTACTTGTGTCTTATTGCGTTTAAAATAAATTGCATGTATTCTCAGCCCAAAAATACTTAAAGTATTTAAAAAGGGATCTATAAACTCACGGTTCAATATTGTAGGCAAATTGCGTAGACGTAATGATGGTAGACGACTGTATGGTTGGCCTTGGATTTAAGAACAATACCCCGAACAATACTCAATATTTCCTTAGTTTAAAACGGTTTGAAACCCGAATTAAAACACCCGCGTAATTTTCCTTATTATTATTAAACTTAAATTAAAATTAAAATTATAATCATAATTATAAATATAAGTTACAGAAGAAAGAAAAGAGAAATGGTGTATGAAACTCGTCGAGCAAGCTGGCTTTTTATAGGCACATATCCTGATTCTGAGGCCCATGCGATCGCATGGGTTTTCAGTGCTTTTGCCATGCGATCGCATGGTCGCCTGATCCGCTTTTGTTTGCTAGTTCATCGACATCAAATAGCGCACTGTAGCAAATAGTGTTTACTGTAGCAAATAGTGTTTACTGTAGCAAATAGTGTTTTACTGTAGCAAAGTCGTTTTCACTGTAGCCACTGTAGCAAAGTCGTTTTCACTGTAGCAAATAGTGTTTTACTGTAGCAAAGTCATTTTTACTGTAGTAAATAGTGTTTTACTGTAGCAAAGTTGTTTTTACGGTAGCAATTAGTGTTTTACTTGTACATCTTAATATATATATATATATATATATATATATATATATATATATATATATATATATATATATATATATATATATATATTGATAATGCTAAAAGCGAACATATATTTCATAGCATTATTCCCCAAGAAAGACAAGCTTTTAGTTGCAATTGTTCTATTTACAAGTGATATTCGTTTAAATATTAAAAGGTGAAGACAAAAGACAGATTCGACGAATTGAAGACGCAAACGACCAAAAAGCTCAAAAGTACAAAATACAATCAAAGAGGTTCTAATTATTGATAAGAAACGTCTCGAAATTACAAGAGTACAAGATTCAAAATGCAAAGTACAAGATATTAAATTGTACGCAAGGACGTTCGAAAATCCGGAACCAGGACCAGAGTCAACTCTCAACGCTCGACGTAACGGACTAAAAATTACAAGTCAACTATGCACATAAATATAATATAATATTTAAATAATTCTTATAATTATTTAAATATTATAATATATTAAAAATTCGTCGGCAAAGAAAGACTCCAAAGTTGGTGAGCTGGAAAATCAAACTCCGCGACTCGCGGAGTTTGAAGGCAAAAATTGCCGCGAGTCGCCGAGCCCCAAATTCTGAAACCGCCTATAAAAGCAAACGCAGTTTGATCGCAAAAATATCCATAATCTATCTCTCTCTCAATATATACGTAAATATATATATATATATAATTTATATTTTAATTTTAATTTTAATTTTAAATCCTAATAATAAGGGTATGTTAGCGAATGTTGTAAGGGTGTAAGTCGAAATTCTGTCCGTGTAACGCTACGCTATTTTTAATCATTGTAAGTTATGTTCAACCTTTTTAATTTAATGTCTCGTAGCTAAGTTATTATTATGCTTATTTAATCCGAAGTAATCATGATGTTGGGCTAATTACTAAAATTGGGTAATTGGGCTTTGTACCATAATTGGGGTTTGGACAAAAGAACGACCCTTGTGGAAATTAGACTATGGGCTATTAATGGGCTTTATATTTGTTTAACTAAATGATAGTTTGTTAATGTTAATATAAAGATTTATAATTGGACGTACCCATAAATTACCATATACACTCGATCGGACACGATGGGCGGGGTATTTATATGTACGAATAATCGTTCATTTAACCGGACACAGGAATGAATTAATAGCCACTAGAATAATTAAAACAGGGGTGAAATTATGTACAAGGACACTTGGTATAATTGATAACAAAATATTAAAACCTTGGGTTACACTCAGTCGACATCCTGGTGTAATTATTAAACAAAGTATTAAAATCTTGTTACAGTTTAAGTCCCCAATTAGTTGGAATATTTAACTTCGGGTATAAGGATAATTTGACGAGGACACTCGCACTTTATATTTATGACTGATGGACTGTTATGGACAAAAACCAGACGGACATATTAAATAATCCAGGACAAAGGACAATTAACCCATGAGCATAAAACTAAAATCAACACGTCAAACATCATGATTAATGAAGTTTAAATAAGCATAATTATTTTATTTCATATTTAATTTCCTTTATTTTATATTTAATTGCACTTCTAATTATCGCAATTTTATTGTTATTGTATTTAATTGCACTTTTAATTATCGTACTTTTTAATTATCGCAAGTTTATTTTATCGCACTTTTATTATTCGCAATTTCATTATCGTTATTTACTTTATGCTTTAAATTAAGTCTTTTATTTATTTAATATTTTACATTTTGTTTTAACTGCGACTAAAGTTTTAAAATCGACAAACCGGTCATTAAACTGTAAAAACCCCCCTTTATAATAATAATATTACTTATATATATATTTGTATTTTTATAAAAGTAAACTAATATAGCGTTAAGCTTTGTTTAAAGATTTTCCCTGTGGAACTAACCGGACTTACTAAAAACTACATTACTGTACGATTAGGTACACTGCCTATAAGTGTTGTAGCAAGGTTTAAGTATATCCATTCTATAAATAAATAAATATCTTGTGTAAAATTGTATCGTATTTAATAGTATTTCCTTGTAAAATATAAAGCTATTTTATATACACCTCGCATAACATCAAGTTATTTTTGGCGCCGCTGCCGGGGACAATCAAACTTAAAAGTCGGAAGCGCAACGCTAAATAAATAAAATAAAATAAAAAGATTTTTATTTTTAGTTTACTTTTATTAAAATTTACTTTTGTAAAAATATGTTTTTAATTATTCGAAAACATAAAAAGAAAACAAAAATATAAATATTTTTAAGAATTTGTTAAATATTTAAGTTTTGTAAAGTTTCTTTATTTTTATTTTATAAAAATATACGTTTTATTTAAATATTTTGTTTTTATTAAAACATAAAAAAAAACGTCGAATTAAATCCTGTACCTGAGTTGAATTTTGGAACCCCGCGACTCGCGGAGTTTGCAGCTTCGAATACCGCAACTCGCAAAGCCTCCCTGACACACGTGACAGAAACCCTAATCAGCATTAAATACGGGGTAATTATCATTTATTTATTATTATTAACCCTAATTACTTATTTATTATTATAATTAGTTTTAAGTTTTTAAATTAAATTGTATTTTAGTTAAATTAGTTTAATTAAAATATAAAATTAATAGTTTAATGAAATAAATAATATAAAAATAATATTTTTATAAAAATTGTACTTTTTACAACTTTTTGTATATTTTTATATTTTGTCCCTTTTTAATTATTTTAGCGTAATATTTGTATTTTTCGCTCGTATTTAGTTTTAAGATATAGTTTTTGCCATAGTTATTTTTTACTTCTAGATTTTTAGGCTTTGCCGTAAAATTCCTCAAGTGCTTTTTCTTTAGACTAAGATTTAGGTGCTTTAGAATTTTGCGACGCCTTTTTAAGTTTTAGTACCTCTTTTTAAGATATTTCTATTTGGGATATAGTTTTACTTGTAAGCTTTAATATTTTTAGACGCCTTTTACCTATGTATCAATTATCATTCCAATTAGTAATCTCAATTTGCGATTATAATTTTAAGTTAGTGATAGTAATAAGGTTGGGTTAGTCGAGTGTTTTTAAGTTCTATAAGTCACTCTTTTTCTTTCTTATTTTTATTTTTCGACCTTTTTCCGACGCACTCTTTTTCTTTCTTATTTCTCGTCATTCTAGTTTTAGGACATAGATTTTTATTCTACTTCTTATCTAAATTTCTTAAAATTACGAAAATTTATTTTAAGTGGTTAAATTGATAGACATCAAAATTTTCTGGTTCGTAGTAATAGTTGGATTTGTACGTGGACCGGGTTATTGGAGCCAAACAGTCCTCAATTATATTGAGACCAAACGAATCCTGCCCCTCTGCTGCATCTTTTGGCTATTCGAAACGTGGGCAAAATCAGAAAAGTCTATTAATTGGATAACTTATATAATTTTTCTTTCTTTTTAAAAACTAATAGGATATTCAGTGAATGCACCGAGCAAGACGTTCACCACCTTTTGTACGTTCACCACCTGTAACTAGATCAAGACATTTAGCAAATATTACCGCCGTTGATTTTTCTTTAGAATCGTCATCCAGTCGACCAAGTACTCCAGTTCAAATTTCCGATAATCCATTTTTAGAACCCGACCTCACAATTGAGAATCCGGAGAATATTCAGGGACGATTCATAGATCCTGAACCACTAAACTTTTCTCCGGAACCACCAATCATTCAAACAGAGATTGTTGAGGAACGAACCATTAAATCAGAATCCTCTAGTGATTCCGATTCAACAAATTCAATTATGGAGAATCTGGAACCTTTAAGTATGGAAGACCGAATGAGAGCTAAACGCACTGGCCAAGGTCACGCAATTACTCATCCTGACATTAATGCGCCAGATTATGAAATCTAAGGACAAATTCTACACATGGTGACTAATCAATGCCAATTTAGTGGTGCGCCGAAGGAAGATCCAAATGAACATCTTCGTACCTTTAATAGGATCTGCACTCTATTTAAAATAAGAGAAGTTGAGGATGAACATATATATCTCATGTTATTTCCCTGGACTTTAAAGGGAGAAGCCAAAGATTGGTTGGAATCGTTACCTGAAGGGGCGATTGATACATGGGATGTTTTAGTTGAAAAATTTCTTAAACAATTCTTTCCTGCATCTAAATCCGTAAGACTTCAAGGAGAAATTGTTACGTTCACACAGAAACCAAATGAAACTCTATATGAGGCGTGGACAAGATTTGGAAAGTTATTAAGAGGATGTCCGCAACATGGTTTAGATACCTGTCAAATAGTACAAATATTCTACCAAGGATGTGACATCACTACAAGGAAAGACATCAATATAGCAGCTGGTGGTTCTATTATGAAGAAAACAGAAACTGATGCTTACAAAATTATTGATAACACTGCTTCCCACTCACATGAGTGGCACCAAGAAAAAGATATCGTTAGATCATCTAAAGCAGCTAGAGCCTATTCTAGCCATGACTTAGATTCCATTTCCGCAAAGATAGATGCTGTCGAGAGACGAATGGAAAAGATGACTAAGGATATTCACTCAATACGAATTAGTTGTGAGCAGTGTGGAGGACCACATTTGACAAAAGATTGTCTCAGTATTGAATTAACAATGGAACAAAGAGAGAATATTTCATACATAAACCAAAGGCCTGGAAATAATTATCAGAATAATTATCAACCGCCAAGACCGATTTACAATCAAAACCAGAACTATAACCGAAATATTCCATACAACAACCAACAAGGTCCTAGCAATCAACAAGTATCCAACAATACTTACAATCAGCAAAGACCTAATTTTCAAAACAAACCACCACAACAAACCGATGATAAAAAGCCGAATTTAGAAGATATGATGACGAAGCTAGTTGAAACTCAAACGCAGTTTTTCACATCTCAAAAACAAACCAATGAACAAAATGCTCAATCATTTAGAAATCAACAAGCTTCTATTCAAAATCTGGAACAAGAAGTAAGTAACCTAGCAAGGTTAATAGGTGAAAGAAAACCGGGAAGTTTACCTAGTGATACAAATGCTAACCCCCGAAATGAAACAGCTAAAGCCATTACCACAAGAAGTGGTACAACACTTAAACCACCTGAAATACCAGTAACTTCTGATGAAACTATTCCTACTCCACAAGAACCACAACCTGAACAAGATAAGAAAACATAACCGGTAGTTGAAAAGGTTAATGAAGATAACACAATTAAGGCTAAACCTTATGTTAAACCATACCAACCACCACTTCCTTACCCGAGTAAAATGAAAAAAGATAAACTTGAAGCCGAGCAATCCAAATTCTTGGATATGTTTAAACAGATAAATGTAAATCTTCCTTTCATTGATGTGATTTCAGGAATGCCTAGATATGCTAAATTCTTGAAAGAACTAATCTCAAATAGAAAGAAAATGGAAGAACTCTCGGCTGTTACTATGAATGCTAATTGTTCAGCAGTGCTGTTGAATAAGATACCAGAAAAACTATCTGATCCAGGAAGTTTCACAATTCCATGTTTTCTGGGTAGTCTTAGTTCAATAGAAGCATTGGCAGACTTAGGTGCTAGTATAAATTTAATGCCGTATTCACTATACGCTAAACTAGACCTTGGAGAATTGAAACCAACAAGAATAAGCATACAACTAGCCGATCGATCAATAAAATATCCTAGAGGGAAAATGGAGAACATGCTAGTTAAAGTTGGTACTTTAGTATTTCCAGTAGATTTTGTTGTTCTGGACATGGAAGAAGATTCTCAAGTTCCTCTCATATTAGGAAGACCATTCTTAAACACGGCTAAAGCAATGATAGACGTGTTCGGTAAGAAATTGACCCTAAGTATAGAGGACGAGAGTGTTACCTTTTCAGTTGATAGAGCAATGCAACAACCACAATCTGCAGATGATACATGTTATTATATTCAAACTATAGATGCACATGCAGAATTATTAGAAGAATTTCCAGAATTACAAGGAACAGGAGAATGTTCTTTAGGAGAAGGAACTGAACAAATTGATGAAGCTGAAATGTTAGCTACACTTATAGCTAATGGATATGAACCAACAACAGAAGAAATTCAAATGCTAAAAGAAGAAGACAGATATCGATATAAATCATCGATAGAAGAACCACCGAAATTAGAGTTAAAGCCACTTCCAAACCATTTGGAATACGCTTATTTACATGGTGAATCTGAATTACCTGTAATAATATCGTCTTCTCTTACTGAAAATGAGAAATCACAACTCATTTCTGTGTTGAAAGCTCATAAACCAGCCATTGCATGGAAGATTCATGATATTAAAGGAATAAGTCCTTCGAATTGCACACATAAAATCCTTATGGAAGAAGGTCATAAAACGTATGTGCAACGCCAACGAAGACTAAATCCGAATATGCAAGATGTAGTTAAGAAAGAAATTATTAAACTACTAGATGCAGGTTTAATATATCCAATTTCTGATAGTCCATGGGTAAGCCCAGTTCAATGCGTGTCTAAGAAGGGTGGCATGACTGTCATTACAAATGAGAAAAATGAGCTTATTCCTACTAGGACTGTAACAGGATGGCGTGTATGTATTGATTATAGAAAATTAAATGACGCCACCAGAAAAGATCACTTTCCCTTACCTTTCACTGATCAAATGTTGGAAAGATTAGCCGGAAATAGTTACTATTGTTTTCTAGATGGATTTTCCGGATATTTTCAAATTCCAATAGCACCCGAAGATCAAGAGAAAACCATATTCACGTGCCCTTATGGTACTTTTGCTTACAAACGCATGCCATTTGGACTTTGCAACGCCCCTGTAACCTTTCAAAGGTGTATGATGGCAATTTTTCACGACATGATAGAAGAATGCATGGAAGTTTTCATGGATGACTTTTCAGTCTTCGGTGATACATTTGAATTATGTCTAGTTAATCTGGAACGAATGCTTATTAGATGCGAACAATCAAATCTAGTTCTTAATTGAGAGAAATGCCATTTCATGGTTAAAGAAGGCATCGTTCTTGGACATAAAATCTCAAAGGAAGGAATTGAAGTGGATAGAGCTAAAGTAGATGTAATTGCTAAACTTCCACATCCCACCAATGTTAGAGGAGTTAGGAGTTTTCTAGGGCATGCCGGTTTTTACCGACGTTTCATAAAAGATTTTTCTAAAATTGCCACTCCTATGAATAAACTCCTAGAAAAGGATGCTCCATTCATCTTTTCAGATGAATGTATCAAATCTTTTAATATTCTTAAAGAGAAACTCACTAATGCGCCGATCATGATAACACCAAATTGGAATCTACCATTTGAACTAATGTGCGATGCAAGTGATTTTGCAATGGGAGCCGTTTTAGGATAAAGGATTGAAAAACGATTTCAACCTATATATTATGCTAGTAAGACGTTACAAGGAGCACAAACAAATTATATAACTACTGAAAAAGAACTCCTTGCTATTGTCTTTGCTTTTGACAAATTTCAATCATATCTCGTTCAAGCTAAAACGGTGGTCTATACCGACCATTATGCTCTTAGATACCTATTTTCGAAACAAGATGCTAAACCAAGATTAATCCGTTGGATCTTACTCTTACAAGAGTTCGATATTGAAATTCGAGATAAAAAAGGAGCAGAAAATCTCGCCGCTGATCATCTTTCTCGTCTTGAAAATCCTGAATTAGAAGTTCTAAATGAATCGGCCATACAAGAGAACTTTCCTGATGAATATCTATTGAAGATAGATTATAATGAAATCCCATGGTTTGCAGACTATGCAAAATACTTAGTTTGCGGATTCCTTGAAAAAGGATTGTCGTACCAAAAACGAAAGAAATTCTTCAGTGATATAAAACACTATTTCTGGGAAGATCCACATTTGTTTAAAAGTTGTCCAGATGGAATAATACGCCGATGTGTATTCGGAGATGAAGCTAGTAAAATTTTAAACCATTGTCACACAGGACCAACAGGAGGGCATTATGGGCCTCAACTAACAGCAAGAAAAGTTTATGAAGCTGGATTCTATTGGCCTACAATTTACAAAGACGCACACCTTCTTTGCAAATCCTGTGATGCTTGTCAAAGGGCCGGAAAAATAAGTCAACGTGATGAAATGCCACAAAATGTCATCCAAGTATGTGAAGCATTTGACATTTGGGGTATTGACTTTATGGGTCCATTTCCAAAATCTCATAATAATCTCTACATTCTCGTTGCCATTGATTATGTATCTAAATGGGCGGAAGCACAATCTCTCCCAACTAACGATACACGAGTTGTAGTCAACTTTTTAAAATGTCTTTTTGCAAGGTTTGGAACACCGAAAGCTTTAATAAGTGATCGGGGAACTCATTTCTGTAATAATCAACTTGAAAAAGTTCTTAAAAGATATGGAGTAACTCATAAAATCTCCACCGCATATCATCCACAAACAAGTGGACAAGTTGAAAATACCAATCGAGCTTTAAAACGTATTCTAGAGAAAACCGTAGGATCAAATCCGAAGGAATGGTCCATTAAATTGGAGGATGCACTCTGGGCTTTTAGAACAGCCTACAAAACTCCAATTGGAACCACACCTTTTAGACTTGTTTATGGAAAAGCATGTCATCTTCCAGTAGAAATTGAACACAAAGCATTTTGGGCTTTGAAGACATGTAATCTTGATATACATGAAGCTGAACGTCTACGATTAAGTCAACTAAACGAATTAGAAGAATTAAGACATGAAGCATACGAAAATTCGTTAATCTATAAAGAAAGAACGAAGAAATGGCATGATAAAAGAATCAGAAGTTTAAAAGAATTTAAAGAAGGAGACAGAGTTCTTCTTTTCAATTCACGATTCAAGCTATTTCCTGGAAAATTGAAATCAAGATGGTCTGGACCATTCATAGTCAAAAGAGTTTTCCCATACGGAACGATAGAATTAATAAATTCAAATGGGATTGAATTTAAAGTTAATGGTCACAGAGTTAAACACTACATAGATAGTCCGATGGAATTCGACAATGAAGTTAATCACAATTTCGATACCACAGCTAACTAAGTGTGGGGAGAATCAAGTCTTTAAAGGATAATATGTATTTATGTTAGAGTTAGATTATCTGTTTTCGTGTAGTTCTCGAAAATGGAACCCGAATGGTCTTTTCCTAGCAGACCCTAAAGAACTAGTCTTCTCCCCCCATTCTGAATTTTTATTTTTTTTAGGAAATGAAGACTGCCTGTGAACTAAACCATGGTCTAATGCTACACGCTTTGATCACTAAACGTAATAATAACACACTACCGAGTGAAATAGTATCAGTAATCAGAGAAAGATTGGACGGAGTAAGAAAAGAATCCAGATGCGAAGATAATAAGTTACAATTTGGTAAAGGAAAATCAAAATCCGCAGCGAAAAGAAGAGCACGACACCTATAAAGATGTCACAAATGCGGAAAATGGTCACATGGAGGTAAATGTTCAAATAATCAAACCTATTCAAATACCAAATTTGTTACTTTATGCAAAGACGGACCGTTCATATGTTTAGAAGAAAAAACACTGAATGCTCGAGGTTACGCCTATGTAGCCATGGAAAACCAATTAAACCGAATATCTTAAGAATGGGATAGATCATATAACTAAGAATACTATCTCACAGGTAAGGCTGTACAGTTTTTATTTTTATTTTTAACCTTTTGATAATAAACGCTAATTTGTTCGCTATAAAGTATTAAATTGGTATTGAATAAAATTAGGTTTGGCAACCGAAATTATTGATATCATTCAAAAATTTATTACATCACGGCGAAATTTAACGTTTATTCTTAAGGTATAAATATCTTTAATCAATCAACCCAAAATATTTCAAAAATTCGTCATGAGTTAAATTAGGTCTTGGAACCGAAATTACTTTACCGAAAAGAGGGGCGCATATTTTTGATAATATTTGATTGATTAAAGTGGGATAAAAGCCAAAAAGATTTTTAATTTTATTTTTACCATGTTTTTAAAATTAATATATAAATCTTAAATTAATATTTTAAACTTTGTAAAATCAATATATTTAAAATTGTAAATATTTGAAAAATTAATATAAGTTTGGTGTGAATTTATAATATGAATTTTTAAATTAAGTTTGGTGTGAATTTTTAATTTTTAAAATATGAATTTTATTTTTATGCATTTTAAATTGTAAGTTTGGTGTGAATTTTTAATATTAATTTTGAATTTTATATTTAAGTTGTGTGAATTTAAAAACAAAAATTTACTTTATTTCGCTAAGTTAAAAATATGATTTTTAAAAGTCGTCGTAAGTTGAAGACTAGGTCATTGAACTGAAATTGCTTTACCCAAGGGAGGGACGAGAACTTTTATTATCATTATTTTTAATCTTATTGAATTAAAGTATGACAAAAACATTAAAAAACTAAAAAATCTAAGCTTTTAAAACAATCGCTTGAAAAAGACAAATTTTAAAATTTTGTCGAAGAACGGACTAGGACATCGATCCGAAACGACCTCGCCCTAAATAACAAGGGAAACAAAATTTTAAAATTAATTACTTAATTATTTCATAAGTTAAGGTTTATTAAAAAAAAAAAAAAAATACACGACTCGCGGAGTTCCAAAAATATAGAAAAAAATAAAAGGGCCGAACAGATCAGTCTGCACACTACCACACCCATTTTTCTGCGAAAATACACGAAAAATAACTCCCAAAATCGAATTTTTTCACCGAAAATCATCAAATCTTTTACTAAAATCATGTTGAGAAGGATGCTATCAAGGAATTACTCAAGAAAAACGGTAAATTTCTACACCTAAGAACCATTTAATCCGAAAATTAGTGTTCTTGAGCAATTTTATACCCAATTTGGTTTTGATGCTTTTTAGTGTAATTATGTTTAAATTGTTTATGTATTATGCTTGAATAACCTAGATTGATGCTATTTAACATGATTAGAAGCCTTAAACTTCAAATTTTGAGTAATCTAGGGTTTGTGTTCTTGAGCAAATTTGGGGCTTTTTGATATAAACAGGTTATGGCCGATTTTTGTCATGAATTGTTGCTAAATTAAGTAGTGTAACATGTTTAGGTAGTTAAATGATCCAAACTTTGAGCCTAAACATGATTTTGAGAATTAAAGTGGACTTTTTCAAGTCTAAAATTCATGAACTTGATTTTTGAGAGATAATGCCATTTGAAACTTGTTTAATTGCTAGTAATGATTATTTTGACATGTTATTTGAGTTGAATGCTTATGAACTTGGTGAACATTTTCGTATATGCTTATTTGAAAAAGTGTAGATTTGATAAAAATGTGAAAATGAGCTTATGTTTGATATAAATTGAACATGTCATTGTAATTATTTTGATTGATGATTTTGCTGACACTAATGCATATTTGGATGCACAAAAATTGTGTTTGATGTGTTTTGCAGACTGAAAGGGATGAATCTTCATCCCAAGCTCGCAATGCTCCTGCTGAGAATGCGGAACAACAGGAGGTGGATAACTACTACAAACAAGATATACCTCATCCAGTTATGACATTTTCTGATATGCACTTGGAAGATTTGCACCCGAACCTGAGATTTTACAGACTTTGGATAGATTATCCAAAATACCAAAGGGGCTTGCATACTCTTCATTCTAAAGCTGTTGAAGTACCTAGGGTCATAGAATGGGGACCGTTAGAAGCTGTAGAATTGGCCGGGCCAATTAGGGAATTACTTACACAGAGGTATGGTAATTCTACTTTTAACGATTGGGTACGTTTATTCAACATGCGTAGACCTGTATATAAAGTATGGTGTGAAGAATTTTTGTGTAGTATAGAATTAAATGATCGGGTAGTTAGTTTAACCGATCGATCTTTTATTAGATTTTTGTTGGGAGGTTCGATGCGCCACATGTCTTTACTAGACATGGCTCAGGCTTTACGTATATATACGCCTGAGGAGTTAGCATCTGCCGATTGTAGAGGGTTGATACTAAATGGTAGAAAGATAGACGAAAATTTTGATACGCATGGTGTATGGAGTCAAATGACTAGCCATCACCGATTCAAAGGGGGAAATTACTCTTATTTGGATATAGATAGAGCTGAATTAAGAGTAATTCATAGGTTTTTAGCTAATTTGATTACACAAAGAGGTAAGAATAAGGAAAAGGTAAATGAACAGGATTTATTTTACCATATGTGTATTCGAGACCCACAAAGCGCTGTAAGTATACCGTATTGTGTGGGTTATTATTTATCAGCTATGGTTAGGGGGATGAGACCGCATAGCATAATAGGAGGTGGTATATTTATTACTTTGATTGCTGAATATCTCGGTGTGGATATAAGTCGGGGGGATTATTAGTCGAAGAACCAGAACCCCGCGATACAATAGGTTTAAATGTATACCATGGTGCGAAGGTTTTGAAGAGGCGAAATAACGCCGCAGTACAATACCATGGTAGACATCCACAGGTTGAGAGAAACCAACAGCCAGGTAATGTGGGAGGAGGAAATGAAATGACAGAAATGCAAAGGTTTATAGCTTCACAAAAGTATGAAAATGCTAGACATCGAGCATTTGAAGATTGGCAAGTTCATCAAAACCAAATCATAGCTCATTGCCAATATGTAGGTAGAAACTATATTCCTACTCCATCGCCCGTATTTCCTCCCTGGTCTATAGAGATGCAACCACCGTATCCTACGTATAACCCAGCCGAAGCATTCTATAACACATACGGTTATGCATGGAACCCCTACTGGTATCAGTATCATCCCTAGTCTACTTAGTTTTATTTATTTTATAATTTGTAATGTTGATACATTTAATACTTATGTTAATATTGTAATAGTTTTTATAATTTTCTAACTTTTATTATTAGATTTTAATAATTTTTGAATGTGGGGTAATATACCAAACTTCAAAAATATGTATATATGTTTGCAGTTTATCTTATGTACACAACAGGGTAAAACAACGCATTTTCAAAGACTGGCATTAAGTTCAGCAAAAGCAACTAATTTTGACGACAAGATGCAAAATATATGTGAAATAACAACAAGACGGAATGAACAAATGATATGCACCATTTATCATTCAGCAAGCAAACACAAATATGTTTGGAAACTTTGGTAAAATTTAATCATTTTCACACAAATCACCCTCAATAATTTAAATTGTTACTGATTTCTTGCAAATGAGGGCATTGCAAGATCTTAAGTGTGGGAAGGGGTTAAATTCTTTCGGATTTTAAAATTTTTACTTTATACACTTGGTTACCATTAGAAATGCTAGTAAAGTAGTAGTTGTATTAGAATCTAGTGCTCTCTGATAATAAAGAACAGCCCTAGTCTTATATACTGACTACCCAATTCTAGTAAAAAATTTTCAAAATTTTCAATTAAATGAACTCAAAATCATGTTTATACATATTTATGAACGATAAAACTAGGTTTTAACACCGAAATTATTGTTACCTCGGAAAGGACATAAATTGAGAAACAAACCAAAATGTTAAAATTCATTTAAAATGGAATAGAGAACAATAAAAAGGAAAATAAAAGCCAAGTGTGGGAAAATTTACCAAGATATTTTAAACATATGTCACATATTTCTGTAACAAATAATTGAAAATACTTTTGTTTTGAACGATAATTAACTGTTTTACCCGATTTACTGTAAGAAAGATGGATCTACACGATGAATCAATTCCATCATTAAAAGGAAGTAAAGTCTTCCGAAAAAGAAACGCGCTTCTTGATTTAGGTCAGGAAGTTGTCGTCCAGACCAGCTGTAGGTTGACGAAAAATCTAGAAAAGTTATCACTAAAATCAGCAGGAAATCCACTGACCTCAGCATTAAACAGGGTCGCCAAGTGGTCAGATTTATCCTAACCATGAGAAGGATTTATCTCGTACAACGGGGGGCACCGTGCAAATTAGCTTGATAAGACTAATGAATCAGATCTCCAGAAAGGATAATCTCCTTAAAGATCAAAAATCAGCTTTTAAGACTGATATTACTCAATCCTAGAGATTGACCTTAAAGATTGAGAATTACAAACTCATGGAATTCGATGATATCTAAACTCGAGCTTGAACGAGAATATATTTTGATCAAATTATAAACCGATTTGTTTTCTGAAAACCCATTTTCAATGCGTTCATTACCATTGAACGTAAAATCCTAGGAATTCACATGGAATTCATTAGGTCGCCTGAACCAAATAGGGTGTCAACCGTAAGAACGGTGGTTGCATAGCATGGTCGAAGACAGGACCTTGTGCCAGACCGGAAAAATTATAGGGGTGAGCTTTACTATTGCTCCTACAAATGATAGTAATTGCATCCGACACGTTATAGACCATAATTAAAAGCAAGTCACGGGACATTGCCTTAACAGTTGCTTGTTCATCGCTTTCCTTTACAACCGGACGGTAGTTTATCAAAAGGTAATATACGGAACAAGTGAACTCGACGTGTTGCTTTCCTAATACAAGGTTAGCAAGTGGGTGACACAAAACCGCAAGTTTTGAGCTAAAATTTTCAAATCTGAAACCCACCAAACCCACAAAAATATTTTGCAAACACCGGTGAAGGGTTATTCCGGAAAACTTATCTAGGGTAAAAGCTAGATTAAAATTTTCAAAAGATCAAATATTTTCATAAAGATCCAATTTCCTTAATGGATCTAAATTTTATAGTCATGTGGGACTGTAAACCATATCGTTACTACCATTGTTTATACCGCCGTATAGAAATCACTGATGTACAAAGTGTGAAGAATAAAGAAGTGATTCTAGTATTTCAAGACTATATTGCTTGAGGACAAGCAACGATCAAGTGTGGGAATATTTGATAATGCTAAAAGCGAACATATATTTCATAGCATTATTCCCCAAGAAAGACAAGCTTTTAGTTGCAATTGTTCTATTTACAAGTGATATTCGTTTAAATATTAAAAGGTGAAGACAAAAGACAGATTCGACGAATTGAAGACGCAAACGACCAAAAAGCTCAAAAGTACAAAATACAATCAAAGAGGTTCCAATTATTGATAAGAAACGTCTCGAAATTACAAGAGTACAAGATTCAAAACGCAAAGTACAAGATATTAAATTGTACGCAAGGACGTTCGAAAATCCGGAACCAGGACCAGAGTCAACTCTCAACGCTCGACGCAACGGACTAAAAATTACAAGTCAACTATGCACATAAATATAATATAATATTTAAATAATTCTTATAATTATTTAAATATTATAATATATTAAAAATTCGTCGGCAAAGAAAGACTCCAAAGTTGGTGAGCTGGAAAATCAAACTCCACGACTCGCGGAGTTTGAAGGCAAAAATTGCCGCGAGTCGCTTAGCCCCAAATTCTGAAACCGCCTATAAAAGTAAACGCAGTTTGATCGCAAAAATATCCATAATCTATCTCTCTCTCAATATATACGTAAATATATATATATATATATAATTTATATTTTAATTTTAATTTTAATTTTAAATCCTAATAATAAGGGTATGTTAGCGAATGTTGTAAGGGTGTAAGTCGAAATTCTGTCCGTGTAACGCTACGCTATTTTTAATCATTGTAAGTTATGTTCAACCTTTTTAATTTAATGTCTCGTAGCTAAGTTATTATTATGCTTATTTAATCCGAAGTAATCATGATGTTGGGTTAATTACTAAAATTGGGTAATTGGGCTTTGTACCATAATTGGGGTTTGGACAAAAGAACGACACTTGTGGAAATTAGACTATGGGCTATTAATGGGCTTTATATTTGTTTAACTAAATGATAGTTTGTTAATGTTAATATAAAGATTTATAATTGGACGTACCCATAAATTACCATATACACTCGATCGGACACGATGGGCGGGGTATTTATATGTACGAATAATCGTTCATTTAACCGGACACAGGAATGAATTAATAGCCACTAGAATAATTAAAACAGGGGTGAAATTATGTATAAGGACACTTGGTATAATTGATAACAAAATATTAAAACCTTGGGTTACACTCAGTCGACATCCTGGTGTAATTATTAAACAAAGTATTAAAATTTTGTTACAGTTTAAGTCCCCAATTAGTTGGAATATTTAACTTCGGGTATAAGGATAATTTGACGAGGACACTCGCACTTTATATTTATGACTGATGGACTGTTATGGACAAAAACCAGACGGACATATTAAATAATCCAGGACAAAGGACAATTAACCCATGGGCATAAAACTAAAATCAACACGTCAAACATCATGATTACGGAAGTTTAAATAAGCATAATTCTTTTATTTCATATTTAATTTCCTTTATTTTATATTTAATTGCACTTCTAATTATCGCATTTTTATTGTTATTGTATTTAATTTCACTTTTAATTATCGTACTTTTTAATTATCGCAAGTTTATTTTATCGCACTTTTATTATTCGCAATTTCATTATCGTTATTTACTTTATGCTTTAAATTAAGTCTTTTATTTATTTAATATTTTACATTTTGTTTTCACTGCGACTAAAGTTTTAAAATCGACAAACCGGTCATTAAACGGTAAAAACCCCCCCTTTATAATAATAATATTACTTATATATATATTTGTATTTTTATAAAAGTAAACTAATATAGCGTTAAGCTTTGTTTAAAGATTTTCCCTGTGGAACGAACCGGACTTACTAAAAACTACATTACTGTACGATTAGGTACACTACCTATAAGTGTTGTAGCAAGGTTTAAGTATATCCATTCTATAAATAAATAAATATCTTGTGTAAAATTGTATCGTATTTAATAGTATTTTCTTGTAAAATATAAAGCTATTTTATATACACCTCGCATAACATCATATATATAAACCGGTTTACATAATATTAAATCATATAGAGAATTAGTTTAAATAAGTCGAAATTTTTCGGGTCATCACAGTACCTCCCTGTTAAAGAAAATTTCGTCCCGAAATTTTGAGTAGTACCTGTTTTATTAGCGATATCAGTGAACAAATGTGGATACTTTTGCTTCATTTGATCCTCACGTTCCCAAGTAAACTCGGGTCCTCGTCTAGCGTTCCAACGAACCCTAATTATCGATATTTTGCTTTGTTTTAATTGTTTGACCTCACGGTCCATGATTTCAACAGGTTCTTCGATAAAATGGAGTTTATCATTGATTCGTATTTCGTCAAGAGGAATTACGACATCCTCTTCAGGTAAACATTTTTTTAAATTTGACACGTGAAATGTGTCTTGAACACTACTAAGTTCTTGCGGTAGCTTTAATCGATAAGCAACTGCTCCAATTCTTTCGGTGATTTCAAAGGGTCCTACGTACCTAGGACTTAGCTTTCCTCGTTTACCGAATCGTACAACGCCTTTCCAGGGTGACACTTTCAACATGACTTTGTCGCCCACTTGAAATTCTAGCGGTTTTCTTCTTACATCAGCATAACTCTTTTGGCGACTCATGGCCGTTTTCAATCGCTGTTGTATTTGAATGATCTTTTCGGTGGTTTCATGAATAATTTCTGGTCCAGCAAGTTGTCTTTCTCCTACTTCACTCCAACAGATAGGAGATCTGCACTTTCTACCGTAAAGTGCTTCAAATGGCGCTGCGTTGATGCTCGTATGATAGCTGTTATTGTATGAAAATTCTGCCAACGGTAAGTGTCGATCCCAACCGGTTCCAAAGTTAGTCACGCATGCCCGTAACATGTCTTCTAATGTTTGTATTGTTCTTTCACTTTGACCATCTATCTGTGGGTGATAAGCGGTGCTCATATCTAATCGAGTTCTCAATGCTTTTTGTAATGACTGCCAAAAACGTAATGTGAATCGGGTGTCGCGATTAGATATGATGGAGATGGGTACACCATGCCTGGAAACTACTTCCTTCAAATATAGGCGTGCTAATTTCTCCATACTGTCTGTCTCCTTTATTGGTAGAAAGTGAGCTGATTTAGTTAGACGATCAACTATCACCCAAATAGTATCATGACTACTTGTAGTCCTTGGCAATTTAATAATGAAATCCATGGTTATTCTTTCCCATTTCCACTGCGGAATTTCTGGTTGCTGCAGTAATCCTGACGGCTTTTGGTGCTCAGCTTTGACCTTCGCACATGTCAAACATTTGCTTACATAAGTAGCAATTTCTGTCGTCATATTAGGCCACTGATGTCGTGCGAGGTGTATATAAAATAGCTTTATGTTTTACAAGGAAATACTGTTAAATACGATACAATTTTACACAAGATATTTATTTATTTATAGAATGGATATACTTAAACCTTGCTACAACACTTATAGGCAGTGTACCTAATCGTACAGTAGTGTAGTTTTTAGTAAGTCCGGTTCGTTCCACAGGGAAAATCTTTAAACAAAGCTTAACGCTATATTAGTTTACTTTTATAAAAATAAAAATATATATATAAGTAATATTATTATTATAAAGGGGGTTTTTACCGTTTAATGACCGGTTTGTCGATTTTAAAACTTTAGTCGCAGTTAAAACCAAATGTAAAATAATAAATAAATACAAGACTTAATTTAAAGCGTAAAGTAAATAACGATAATGAAATTGCGAATAATAAAAGTGCGATAAAATAAACTTGCGATAATTAAAAAGTACGATAATTAAAAGTGCAATTAAATACAATAACAATAAAAATGCGATAATTAGAAGTGCAATTAAATATAAAATAACGGAAATTAAATATGAAATAAAAGAATTATGCTTATTTAAACTTCCGTAATCATGATGTTTGACGTGTTGATTTTAGTTTTATTCACATGGGTTAATTGTCCTTTGTCCTGGATTATTTAATATGTCCATACAGATTTGTCCATAATAGTCCATCAGTCATAAATATAAAGAGCGAAAGCCGTCGTCAAATTATTCTTATTCCCGAAGTCAAATATTTCAACTAATTGGGGATTCGAATTGTAACAAAGTTTTAATACTTTGTTTAATGAATACACCAGGTTATCGACTGCGTGTAAACCAAGGTTTTACTACTTTGTTAACAATTACACCAATTACCCTTGAATGTAATTCACCCCTGTTTCAACAAGTCTATTAACTATTAATCCAGTTCCGTGTCTGGTAAAATGAATAATTATTGGTATTTATAGATATCCCGCCCACCGTACCCAGTCAAGCGTATGTGGTTATATATAAATACGTCGAATTATAAGTTTGTATATTAAATTTACATGGTATTGTTTAGTTAGTATAAAACCCATTAATAGCCCATAGTCTAATTTCCACAAGTGTCGTTCTTTTATCCAAACCCCAATTATGGTACAAAGCCCAATTACCCAATTTTAGTAATTATCCCAACATCATGATTACTTCGGATTAAATAAGCATAATAATAACTTAGCTACGAGACATTAAATTAAAAAGGTTGAACATAACTTACAATGATTAAAAATAGCGTAGCGTTACACGGACAGAATTTCAACTTACACCATTACAACATTCGCTAACATACCCTTATTATTAGGATTAAAATTAAAATTAAAATTAAAATATAAATTATAAATATAAATATTACGTATATAGATAGAGAGATTGATATAGATATGATATTTTTTACGATCAGAATTCTCGAGTTTTATAGGCAGTTTCAACATTAGGGGCTCCGCGACTCGCGACCCTTTTCTTCTTCAAACTCCGCGAGTCGCGGAGATCGTTTTTACAGCTCACCCACATTTGGCTCTTTGTTTGCCGACTATTTATTTTATAAATATAATATATATATAATTAATATAATTAATTATATATTATATTATATTTATATACATAGTTAACTTGTAATTTTTAGTCCGTTGCGTCGAGCGTTGAGAGTTGACTCTGGTCCCGGTTCTGAATTTTCGAACGTCCTTGCGTACAATTTAATATCTTGTACTTTGCGTTTTGAATCTTGTACTCTTGTAATTATGAGACGTTTCTTATCAATAATTGGAACCTCTTTGATTGTATTTTGTACTTTTGAGCTTTTTGGTCGTTTGCGTCTTCAATTCGTCGAATCTGTCTTTTGTCTTCACCTTTTAATATTTAAACGAATATCACTTGTAAATAGAACATTTGCAACTAAAAGCTTGTCTTTCTTGGGGAATAATGCTATGAAATATATGTTCGTTTTTAGCATTATCAAATATTCCCACACTTGAGCGTTGCTTGTCCTCAAGCAATATAGTCTTGAAATACTAGAATCACTTCTTTATTCTTCACACTTTGTACATCAGTGATTTCTTTACGGCGGTATAAACAATGGTAGTAACGATATGGTTTACAGTCCCACATGACTATAAAAATTTAGATCCATTAAGGAAATTGGATCTTTATGAAAACATTTGATCTTTTGAAAATTAAATCTAGTTTTTACCCTAGATAAGTTTTCCGGAATAACCCTTCACCGGTGTTTGCAAATTATTTTTGTGGGTTTGGTGGGTTTCAGATTTGAAAATTTTAGCTCAAAACTTGCGGTTTTGTGTCACCCACTTGCTAACCTTGTATTAGGAAAGCAACACGTCCAGTTTACTTGTCCCGTATATTACCTTTCCGTAAACTACCGTCCGGTTGTAAAGGAAAGCGTTGAACAAGCAACTGTTAAGGCAATGTCCCCTGACATGCTTTTAATTATGGTCTATAACGTGTCGGACGCATTTACTATCCTTGGTAGGAGCAATAGTAAAGCTCACCCTTATGATTTTTCGGTCTGGCACAAGGTCCTGTCTTTGACCATGCTATGCAACCACCGTTCTTACGGTTGACACCCGATTTGGTTCAGGTGACCTAATGAATTCCAGGTGAATTCCTAGGATTTTACGTTCAATGGTAATGAACGCATTGAAAATGGGTTTTCAGAAAACAAATCGGTTTATAATTTGATCAAAATATTTTCTCGTTCAAGCTCGAGTTTAGATATCATCGAATTCCATGAGTTTGTAATTCTCAATCTTTAAGGTCAATCTCAAGGATTGAGTAATATCAGTCTTAAAAGTTGATTTTTGATCTTTAAGGAGATTATCTTTTCTGGGGATCTGATTCATTAGTCTTATCAAGCTAATTTGCACGGTGCCCCCCATTGTACGAGATAAATCCTTCTCATGGTTAGGATAAATCTGACCACTTGGCGACCCTGTTTGATGCTGAGGTCCGTGGATTTCCTGCTGATTTTAGTGATGACTTTTCTAGATTTTTCGTCAACCTACAGCTGGTCTGGACGACAACTTCCTGACCTAAATCAAGAAGCGCGTGTCTTTTTCGGAAGACTTTACTTCCTTTTAATGATGGAATTGATTCATCGTGTAGATTCATCTCTTCTTTTCTTTCATCGGGTAAAACAGTTTAGTTTAGTCCAAAGCAAAAGTATTTTCAGTTATTTGTTACAGATATATGTGACATATGTTTAAGATAACTTGGTAAATTTTCCCACACTTGGCTTTTATTTTCCTTTTTATGGTCCTCTATTCCATTTTAAATGAATTTTAACATTTTGATTTGTTTCTCAATTTATGTCCTTTCCGAGCTTACAATAATTTCGGTGTTAAAACCTAGTTTTATCGTTCATAAATATGTATAAACATGATTTTGAGTTCATTTAATTGAAAATTTTGAAAAATTTTACTAGAATTGGGTAGTCAGTATATAAGACTAGGGCTGCTCTTTATTATCAGAGAGCACTAGATTCTAATACAACTACTGCTTTACTAGTATTTTTAATGGTAACCCAGTGTTTAAGATAAAAATTTTAAAATCCGAAAGAATTTAACCCCTTCCCACACTTAAGATCTTGCAATGCCCTCATTTGCAAGAAATCAGTAACAATTTAAGTTATTGAGGGTGATTTGTGTGAAAATGATTAAATTTTACCAAAGTTTCCAAATATATTGGCGTTTGTTTGCTGAATGATAAATGGTGCACATCATTTGTTCATTCCGTCTTGTTGTTATTTCACATATATTTTGCATCTTGTCGTCAAAATTAGTTGCTTTTGCTGAACTTAATGCCAGTCTTTGAAAATGCGTTGTTTTACCCTGTTGTGTACATAAGATAAACTGCAAACATATATATATTTATGAAGTTTGGTATATTACCCCACATTCAAAAATTATTAAAATCTAATAATAAAATTTAGAAAATAATAAAACTATTACAAATCCAACATAAGTATTAAATGTATCAACATTACAAATAAAAATAAAAAAAAAACTAAGTAGACTAGGGATAATACTGATACCAGAAGGGGTTCCATGCATAACCATATGTGCTATAAAATGCTTCGGCTGGGTTATACGTAGGATACGGTGGTTGGATCTCTATAGACCAGGGAGGGAATATGGGCGATGGAGTAGGAATATAGTTTCTACCTATATGTTGGCAATAAGCTATGATTTGGTTTTGATGAACTTGCCAATCTTCAAATGCTCTATGTCTAGCATTTTCATACTCTTGTGAAGCTATAAACCTTTGCATTTCTGCCATTTCATTTCCCCCTCCTACATTACCTTGCTGTTGGTTTCTCTCAACCTGTGAATGTCTACCATTATATCGTACTGCGGCGTTATTTCGCCTCTTCAAAACTTTCGCACCATGGTATACATTTAAACCTATTGTATCTCGGGGTTCTGGTTCTACGATTAGTAATCCCCCCCGACTTATATCCACACCGAGATATTCAGTAATCAAAGTAATAAATATACCACCTCCTATTATGCTATGCGGTCTCATCCCCCTAACCATAGCTGATAAATAATAACCCACACAATAAGGTATACTTACAGCGCTTTGTGGGTCTCGAATACACATATGGTAAAACAAATCCTGTTCATTTACCTTTTCCTTATTCTTACCTCTTTGTGTAATCGAATTAGCTAAAAACCTATGAATTACTCTTAACTCTGCTCTATCTATATCCAAATAAGAGTAATTTCCCCCTTTAAATCGGTGATGGCTAGTCATTTGACTCCATACACCATGCGTATCAAAATTTTCGTCTATCTTTCTACCATTTAGTATCAACCCTCTACAATCGGCAGATGCTAACTCCTCAGGCATATATATACGTAAAGCCTGAGCCATGTCTAGTAAAGACATGTGGCGCATCGAACCTCCTAACAAAAATCTAATAAAAGATCGATCGGTTAAACTAGCTACCCGATCATTTAATTCTATACTACACAACAATTCTTCACACCATACTTTATATACAGGTCTACGTATGTTGAATAACCGTACCCAATCGTTAAAAGTAGAATTACCATACCTCTGTGCAAGTAATTCCCTAATTGGCCCGACCAATTCTACAGCTTCTAATGGTCCCCATTCTATGACCCTAGGTACTTCAACAACTTTAGAATGAAGAGTATGCAAACCCCTTTGGTATTTTGGATAATCTATCCAAAGTCTGTCAAATCTCAGGTTCGGGTGCAAATCTTCCAAGTGCATATCAGAAAATGTCATGACTGGATGAGGTATATCTTGTTTGTAGTAGTTATCCACCTCCTGTTGTTCCGCATTCTCAGTAGGAGCATTGCGAGCTTGGGATGAAGATTCACCCCTTTCAGTCGGCAAAACACATCAAACACAATTTTTGTGCATCCAAATATGCATTAGTGTCAGCAAAATCATCAATCAAAATAATTACAATGACATGATCAATTTATATCAAACTTAAGCTCATTTTCATATTTTCATCAAATCTACACTTTTTCAAATAAGCATATACGAAAATGTTCGCCAAGTTCATAAGCATTCAACTCAAATAACATGTCAAAATAATCATTACTAGCAATTAAACAAGTTTCAAATGGCATTATCTCTCAAAAATCAAGTTCATGAATTTTAGACTTGAAAAAGTCCACTTTAATTCTCAAAATCATGTTTAGGCTCAAAGTTTGGATCATTTAACTACCTAAACATGTTACACTACTTAATTTAGCAACAATTCATGACAAAAATCGGCCATAACCTGTTTATATCAAAAAGTCCCAAATTTGCTCAAGAACACAAACCCTAGATTACTCAAAATTTGAAGTTTAAGGCTTCTAATCATGTTAAATAGCATCAATCTAGGTTATACAAGCATAATACATAAACAATTTAAGCATAATTACACTAAAAAGCATCAAAATCAAATTGGGTATAAAATTGCTCAAGAACACTAATTTTCGGATTAAATGGTGTTTAGGTGTAGAAATTTACCGTTTTTCTTGAGTAATTCCTTGATAGCATCCTTCTCAACATGATTTTAGTAAAAGATTTGATGATTAACGGTCAAAAATTGTGAATTTGGGAGTGTTTTTTCGGGTTTTTGGTTTGTTTCGCAGTATTTTTTGTGTTGTGGTGTGTGGACTGAGCTGATTACGTTTTTATTTTTTTTTCTGGGTTTTGGTCCCTCCGCGAGTCGCGGTGTTTGACCCTTCAAACTCCGCGAGTCGCGGAGTTTGTATTTTTTTTTTTTAATATCTTATACTAATTAAAACAATTAAGTAATTAATTTTAAAATTTTGTTTCCCTTGTTATTTAGGATGAGGTCGTTTCGGATCGATGTCCTAGTCCGTCCTTCGACAAAATTTTAAAATTTGTCTTTTTGTAGCGATTGTTTTAAAAGCTAAGTTTTTTGGTTTTTTAATGTTTTTGGCATACTTTAATTCAATAAGATTAAAAATAATGATAATAAAAGTTCTCGTCCCTCCCCCGGGTAAAGCAATTTGGGTTCAAATGACCTAGTCTTCAACTTACGACGAATTTTAAAAATCATATTTTTAACTCAATGAGATAAAGTAAATTTTTGTTTTTAAATTCACACCAACTTAAATTAAAAATACATAAAATTCAAAATTAATATTAAAAAATTCACACTAAACTTAAAATTTGAAATGCATAAAATTAAAAATTCATATTTTAAAAATTAAAAATTCACACCAAACTTATATTAATTTTTCAAATATTTACAATTTTAAATATATTGTTTTTACAAAGTTTACAATATTAATTTTAAGATTTATATATTAATTTTAAAAACATGGTAAAAATAAAATTAAAAATCTTTTTGGCTTTTTATCCCACTTTAATCAATCAAATATTATTAAAAATATGCGCCCCTCTTTTCGGTAAAGTAATTTCGGTTCCATAACCTAATTTAACTCATGACGAATTTTTGAAATATTTTGGGTTGATTGATTAAAGATATTTATACCTTAAGAATAAACGTTAACTTTCGCAGTGATGTAATAAATTTTTGTATGATATCAATAATTTCGGTCGCCAAACCTAATTTTATTCAATACCAATTTAATACTTTTTAGCGAACAAATTAGCGTTTATTATCAAAAGGTTAAAAATAAAAAAAAAACTGTACAGACTTACCTGTGAGATAGTATTCTTAGTTATATGATCTATCCCATTCATAAGATAGTCGGTTTAATTGGTTTTCCATGGCTACATAGGCGTAACCTCGAGCATTCAGTGTTTTTTCTTCTAAACATATGAACGGTCCGTCTCTGCATAAAGTAACAAATTCGGTATTTGAATAGGTTTGATTATTTGAACATTTACCTCCATGTGACCATTTTCCGCATTTGTGACATCTTTCAAGGTGTCGTGCTCTTCTTTTCGCTGCGGATTTTGATTTTCCTGTACCAAATTGTAACTTATTATCTTCGCATCTGGATTCTTTTCTTACTCCGTCCAATCTTTCTCTGATTACTGATACTATTTCACTCGAAAGTGTGTCATTATTACGTTTAGTGATCAAAGCGTGTAGCATTAGACCATGGTTTAGTTCACAGGCAGTCTTCATTTCCTAAAAAAATAAAAATTCAGAATGGGGGGAGAAGACTAGTTCTTTAGGGTCTGCTAGGGAAAGACCATTCAGGTTTCATTTTCGAGAACTAAACGAAAACAGACAATCTAACTCTAACAGAAATACATATTATCCTTTAAAGACTTGATTCTCCCCACACTTAGTTAGCTGTGGTATCGAAATTGTGATTAACTTCATTGTCAACTTCCATTGGACTATCTATGTAATGTTTAACTCTGTGACCATTAACCTTAAATTCAATCCCATTTGAATTTATTAATTCTATCGTTCCGTATGGGAAAACACTTTTGACTATGAATGGTCCAGACCATCTTGATTTCAATTTTCTAGGAAATAGCTTGAATCGTGAATTGAAAAGAAGAACTCTGTCTCCTTCTTTAAATTCTTTTGAACTTCTGATTCTTTTATCATGCCATTTCTTCGTTCTTTCTTTAAAGATTAACGAATTTTCGTATGCTTCATGTCTTAATTCTTCTAATTCGTTTAGTTGACTTAATCGTAGACGTCCAGCTTCATGTAAATCAAGATTACATGTCTTCAAAGCCCAAAATGTTTTGTGTTCAATTTCTACTGGAAGATGACATGCTTTTCCGTAGACGAGTTTAAAAGGTGTGGTTCCAATTGGAGTTTTGTAGGCTGTTCTAAAAGCCCAGAGTGCATCCTCCAATTTAATGGACCATTCCTTCGGATTTGATCCTATGGTTTTCTCTAGAATACGTTTTAAAGCTCGGTTGGTATTTTCAACTTGTCCACTTGTTTGTGGATGATAAGCAGTGGAGATTTTATGAGTTACTCCATATCTTTTGAGAACTTTCTCAAGTTGATTATTACAGAAATGAGTACCCCGATCACTTATTAAAGTGTTTGGTGTTCCAAACCTTGCAAAAAAACGTTTTAAAAAGTTGACTACAACTTGTGCATCGTTAGTTGGGAGAGCTTGTGCTTCCTCCCATTTAGATACATAATTAATGGCAACGAGAATGTAGAGATTATTATGAGATTTTGGAAATGGACCCATAAAGTCAATACCCCAAATGTCAAATACTTCACATACTTGGATAACATTTTGTGGCATTTCATCACGTTGACTTATTTTTCCGACCCTTTGACAAGCATCACAGGATTTGCAAAGAAGGTGTGCGTCTTTGTAAATTGTGGGCCAATAGAATCCAGCTTCAAAAACTTTTCTTGCTGTTAGTTGAGGCCCATAATGCCCTCCTGTTGGTCCTGTGTGACAATGGTTTAAAATTTTACTAGCTTCATCTCCAAATACACATCGGCGTATTATTCCATCGGGACAACTTTTAAACAGATGTGGATCTTCCCAAAAATAGTGTTTTATATCACTGAAGAATTTCTTTCGTTTTTGGTACGATAATCCTTTTTCAAGGAATCAGCATACTAAGTAGTTTGCATAGTCTGCAAACCATGGTATTTCATTATAATCTATCTTCAATAGATATTCATCAGGAAAGTTGTCTTGTATGGCCGATTCATTTAGAACTTCTAATTCAGGATTTTCAAGACGAGAAAGATGATCAGCGGCGAGATTTTCTGCTCCTTTTTTATCTCGAATTTCAATATCAAACTCTTGTAAGAGTAAGATCCAACGGATTAATCTTGGTTTGGCATCTTGTTTCGAAAATAGGTATCTAAGAGCAAAATGGTCGGTATAGACCACCGTTTTAGCTAGAACGAGATATGATCGAAATTTGTCAAAAGCAAAGTCAATAGCAAGGAGTTCTTTTTCAGTAGTTGTATAATTTATTTGTGCTCCTTGTAACGTCTTACTAGCATAATATATAGGTTGAAATCGTTTTTCAATCCTTTGTCCTAAAACGGCTCCCATTGCAAAATCACTTGCATCGCACATAAGTTCAAACGGTAGATTCCAATTTGATGTTATCATGATCGGTGCATTAGTGAGTTTCTCTTTAAGAATATTAAAAGATTTGATACATTCATCTGAAAAGATGAATGGAGCATCCTTTTCTAGGAGTTTATTCATAGGAGTAGCAATTTTAGAAAAATATTTTATGAAACGTCGGTAAAAACCGGCATGCCCTAGAAAACTCCTAACTCCTCTAACATTGGTGGGATGTGGAAGTTTAGCAATTACATCTACTTTAGCTCTATCCACTTCAATTCCTTCTTTTGAGATTTTATGTCCAAGAACGATGCCTTCTTTAACCATGAAATGGCATTTCTCCCAATTAAGTACTAGATTTGATTGTTCGCATCTAATAAGCATTCGTTCCAGATTAACTAGACATGATTCAAATGTATCACCGAAGACTGAAAAGTCATCCATGAAAACTTCCATGCATTCTTCTATCATGTCATGAAAAATCGCCATCATACACCTTTGAAAGGTTGCAGGGGCGTTGCAAAGTCTAAATGGCATGCGTTTGTAAGCAAAAGTACCATAAGGGCACGTGAACGTGGTTTTCTCTTGGTCCTCGGGTGCTATTGGAATTTGAAAATATCCGGAAAATCCATCAAGAAAATAATAGTAACTATTTCCGGCTAATCTTTCCAACATTTGATCAATGAAAGGTAAGGGAAAGTGATCTTTTCTGGTGGCGTCATTTAATTTTCTATAATCAATACATACACGCCATCCTGTTACAGTCCTAGTAGGAATAAGCTCATTTTTTTCATTTGTAATGACAGTCATGCCACCCTTCTTAGGCACGCATTGAACTGGGCTTACCCATGGACTATCAAAAATTGGATATATCAAACCTGCATCTAGCAGTTTAATAATCTCTTTCTTAACTACATCTTGCATATTAGGATTTAGTCTTCGTTGGCGTTGCACATACGTTTTATGACCTTCTTCCATAAGGATTTTATGTGTGCAATACGAAGGACTTATTCCTTTAATATCATGAATCTTCCATGCAATGGCTGGTTTATGAGCTTTCAACACAGAAATGAGTTGTGATTTCTCATTTTCAGTAAAAGAAGACGATATTATTACAGGTAATTCAGATTCACCATGTAAATAAGCGTATTCCAAATGGTTTGGAAGTGGCTTTAACTCTAATTTCGGAGGTTCTTCTATCGATGATTTGTATCGATATCTGTCTTCTTCTTTTAGCATTTGAATTTCTTCTGTTGTTGGTTCATATCCATTAGCTATAAGTGTAGCTAACATTTCAACTTCATCAATTGGTTCAGTTCCTTCTCCTAAGGAACATTCTCCTGTTCCTTGTAATTCTGGAAATTCTTCTAATAATTCTGCATGTGCATCTATAGTTTGAATATAATAACATGTATCATCTGCAGATTGTGGTTGTTGCATTGCTCTATCAACTGAAAAGGTAACACTCTCATCCTCTATACTTAGGGTCAATTTCCTACCGAACACGTCTATCATTGCTTTAGCCGTGTTTAAGAATGGTCTTCCTAATATGAGAGGAACTTGAGAATCTTCTTCCATGTCCAGAACAACAAAATCTACTGGAAATACTAAAGTACCAACTTTAACTAGCATATTCTCCATTATCCCTCTAGGATATTTTATTGATCTATCGGCTAGTTGTATGCTTATTCTTGTTGGTTTCAATTCTCCAAGGTCTAGTTTAGCGTATAGTGAATACGGCATTAAATTTATACTAGCACCTAAGTCTGCCAATGCTTCTATTGAACTAAGACTACCCAGAAAACATGAAATTGTGAAACTTCCTAGATCAGATAGTTTTTCTGGTATCTTATTCAACAGCACTGCTGAACAATTAGCATTCATAGTAACAGCCGAGAGTTCTTCCATTTTCTTTCTATTTGAGATTATATCTTTCAAGAATTTAGCATATCTAGGCATTCCTGAAATCACATCAATGAAAGGAAGATTTACATTTATCTGTTTAAACATATCCAAGAATTTGGATTGCTCGGCTTCAAGTTTCTCTTTCTTCATTTTACTCGGGTAAGGAAGTGGTGGTTGGTATGGTTTAACATAAGGTTTAGCCTTAACTGTGTTATCTTCATTAACCTTTTCAACTACCGGTTATGTTTTCTTATCTTGTTCAGGTTGTCGTTCTTGTGGAGTAGGAATAGTTTCATCAGAAGTTACAGGTATTTCAGGTGGTTTAAGTGTTGTACCACTTCTTGTGGTAATGGCTTTAGCTGTTTCATTCCGGGGGTTAGCATTTGTATCACTAGGTAGACTTCCCGGTTTTCTTTCACCTATTAACCTTGCTAGGTTACTTACTTCTTGTTCCAAGTTTTGAATAGAAGCTTGTTGATTTCTAAATGCTTGAGCATTTTGTTCATTAGTTTGTTTTTGAGATGTGAAAAACTGCGTTTGAGTTTCAACTAGCTTTGTCATCATATCTTCTAAATTCGACTTTTTATCATCGGTTTGTGGTGGTTTGTTTTGAAAATTAGGTCTTTGCTGGTTGTAAGTATTGTTAGATACTTGTTGATTGCTAGGACCTTGTTGGTTGTTGTATGAAATATTTCTATTATAATTCTGGTTTTGATTGTAGATTGGTCTTGGCGGTTGATAATTATTTTGATAATTATTTTCAGGCCTTTGGTTTAGATTTGAAACATTCTCTCTTTGTTCCATTGTTAATTCAATACTGAGACAATCTTTTGTCAAATGTGGTCCTCCACACTGCTCACAACTAATTCGTATTGAGTGAATATCCTTAGTCATCTTTTCCATTCGTCTCTCGACAGCATCTATCTTTGCGGAAATGGAATCTAAGTCATGGCTAGAATCGGCTCTAGCTGCTTTAGATGATCTAACGATATCTTTTTCTTGGTGCCACTCATGTGAGTGAGAAGCAGTGTTATCAATAATTTTGTAAGCGTCAGTTTCTGTTTTCTTCATAATAGAACCACCAGCTGCTATATCGATGTCTTTTCTTGTAGTGATGTCGCATCCTTGGTAGAATATTTGTACTATTTGACAGGTGTCTAAACCATGTTGCGGACATCCTCTTAATAACTTTCCAAATCTTGTCCACGCCTCATATAGAGTTTCATTCGGCTTCTGTGTGAACGTAACAATTTCTCCTTGAAGTCTTACGGCTTTAGATGCAGGAAAGAATTGTTTAAGAAAATTTTCAACTAAAACGTCCCATGTATCAATCGCCCATTCAGGTAACGATTCCAACCAATCTTTGGCTTCTCCCTTTAAAGTCCAGGGAAATAACATGAGATATATCTGTTCATCCTCAACTTCTCGGATTTTAAATAGTGTGCAGATCCTATTAAAGGTACGTAGATGTTCATTTGGATCTTCCTTCGGCGCACCACTAAATTGGCATTGATTAGTCACCATGTGTAGAATTTGTCCTTTGATTTCATAATCTGGCGCATTAATGTCAGGATGAGTAATTGCGTGACCTTGGCCAGTGCGTTTAGCTCTCATTCGGCCTTCCATACTTAAAGATTCAAGATTCTCCATAATTAAATTTGTTGAATCGGAATCACTGGAGGATTCTGATTTAATGGTTCGTTCCTCAACAATCTCTGTTTGAATGATTGGTGGTTCCGGAGGAAAATTTAATGGTTCAGGATCTATGAATCGTCCCTGAATATTCTTCGGATTCTCAATTGTGAGGCCGGGTTCAAAAAATGGATTATCGGAAATTTGAATTGGAGTACTTGGTCGACTGGATGAAGATTCTAAAGAAAAATCAATGGCGGTAATATTTGCTAAATGTCTTGATCTAGTTACAGGTGGTGAACGTACAAAAGGTGGTGAACGTCTTGCTCGGTGCATTCACTGAATATCCTATTAATTTTTAAAAGGAAAGAAAAATTATATAAGTTATCCAATTAATAGACTTTTCTGATTTTGCCCACGTTTCGAATAGCCAAAAGATGCAGCAGAGGGGCAGGATTCGTTTGGTCTCAATATAATTGAGGACTGTTTGGCTCCAATAACCCGGCCCACGTACAAATCCAACTATTACTACGAACCAGAAAATTTTGATGTCTATCAATTTAACCACTTAAAATAAATTTTCGTAATTTTAAGAAATTTAGTTAAGAAGTAGAAAAAATTCTAAGTCCTAAAAACTAGAATGACGAGAAATAAGAAAGAAAAAGAGCGCGTCGAAAAAGAAAAAGAAAAGGGTTGAAAAATAAAAGGCGTAGGAAAATAAGAAATAAAAAGAAATGACTTATAGAACTTAAAAACACTCGACTAACCCAACCTTATTACTATCACTAACTTAAAATTATAATCGCAAATTGAGATTACTAATTGGAATGATAATTGATACATAGGTAAAAGGTGTCTAAAAATATTAAAGCTTACAAGAAAAACTATATCCCAAATGGCAATATCTTAAAAAGAAACTAAAACTTAAAAAGGCGTCGCAAAATTCTAAAGTACCTAAATCTTAGTCTAAAGAAAAGGCACTTAAGGGATTTTACGGCAATGCCTAAAAATCTAGAAGTAAAAAATATAACTATGGCAAAAACTATATCTTAAAACTAAATACGAGCAAAAAATACAAATATTACGCTAAAACAATTAAAAAGGGACAAAATATAAAAATATACAAAAAGTTGTAAAAAGTATAAAAATATTATTTTTATATTATTTATTTTATAAAACTATTACTTTTATATATATAAATAAAACTAATTAAAAATAATTATTACAAATTAATTAAATCTTAAACTAAATAATAAATTAATTAACCCTAAATACTAATTAATTAATAATAATTAAAACTCCATAATAAATGCCAAATTAGGGTTGCTGTGTGCCCGTGTCAGACGGCTCCGCGAGTCGCGGCATTTTCTTCTTCAAACTCCGCGAGTCGCGGGATATGAAAATTCAGATGACAGGCTGGTTTCGACAGGTTTCGTTTTTCTTTTTTTCTTTTTTTAAATTTTCTGTTTAAATATTTAAATAAAATATTTATAAAAACTAAATAAAAACTTATGTTTTAAAAACTAAAATAAAAATAGAAATATTTTATAATAAAAATCTTAAAACTAGATTTATATATTTTTTTTTTTTTTTTCAGTTTTTAATTTTATGTTCTAAATAAAAACAAAATATTCAAATAAAACTTATGTTTTTATAAAATAAAAATAAAGAAACTTTATAAAACTTAAATATTTAACAAACTCTTAAAAATATTTATATTTTTGTTTTCTTTTTATGTTTTCGAATAATTAACACGTATTTTTACAAAAGTGTATTTTTTTTTATAAAAGTAAACTAAAAATGAAAATCCATTTTTTTTTAATATTTAGCGTTGTGCTTTCGGCGTTTAAGATCCCCGGCAGCGGCGCCAAAAATATACTTGATGTCGTGCGAGGTGTATATAAAATAGCTTTATATTTTACAAGGAAATACTATTAAATACGATACAATTTTACACAAGATATTTATTTATTTATAGAATGGATATACTTAAACCTTGCTACAACACTTATAGGCAGTGTACCTAATCGTACAGTAGTGTAGTTTTTAGTAAGTCCGGTTCGTTCCACAGGGAAAATCTTTAAACAAAGCTTAACGCTATATTAGTTTACTTTTATAAAAATACAAATATATATATAAGTAATATTATTATTATAAAGGGGGGTTTTTACCGTTTAATGACCGGTTTGTCGATTTTAAAACTTTAGTCGCAGTTAAAACCAAATGTAAAATAATAAATAAATACAAGACTTAATTTAAAGCGTAAAGTAAATAACGATAATGAAATTGCGAATAATAAAAGTGCGATAAAATAAACTTGCGATAATTAAAAAGTACGATAATTAAAAGTGCAATTAAATACAATAACAATAAAAATGCGATAATTAGAAGTGCAATTAAATATAAAATAAAGGAAATTAAATATGAAATAAAAGAATTATGCTTATTTAAACTTCCGTAATCATGATGTTTGACGTGTTGATTTTAGTTTTATTCCCATGGGTTAATTGTCCTTTGTCCTGGATTATTTAATATGTCCATACGGATTTGTCCATAATAGTCCATCAGTCATAAATATAAAGAGCGAAAGCCGTCGTCAAATTATTCTTATTCCTGAAGTCAAATATTTCAACTAATTGGGGATTCGAATTGTAACAAGGTTTTAATACTTTGTTTAATGAATACACCAGGTTATCGACTGCGTGTAAACCAAGGTTTTACTACTTTGTTAACAATTACACCAATTACCCTTGAATGTAATTCACCCCTGTTTCAACAAGTCTATTAACTATTAATCCAGTTCCGTGTCCGGTAAAATGAATAATTATTGGTATTTATAGATATCCCGCCCACCGTACCCAGTCAAGCGTATGTGGTTATATATAAATACGTCGAATTATAAGTTTGTATATTAAATTTACATGGTATTGTTTAGTTAATATAAAACCCATTAATAGCCCATAGTCTAATTTCCACAAGTGTCGTTCTTTTATCCAAACCCCAATTATGGTACAAAGCCCAATTACCCAATTTTAGTAATTAGCCCAACATCATGATTACTTCGGATTAAATAAGCATAATAATAACTTAGCTACGAGACATTAAATTAAAAAGGTTGAACATAACTTACAATGATTAAAAATAGCGTAGCGTTACATGGACAGAATTTCAACTTACACCATTACAACATTCGCTAACATACCCTTATTATTAGGATTAAAATTAAAATTAAAATTAAAATTAAAATATAAATTATAAATATAAATATTACGTATATAGATAGAGAGATTGATATAGATATGATATTTTTTACGATCAGAATTCTCGAGCTTTATAGGCAGTTTCAACATTAGGGGCTCCGCGACTCGCGACCCTTTTCTTCTTCAAACTCCGCGAGTCGCGGAGATCGTTTTTACAGCTCACCCACATTTGGCTCTTTGTTTGCCGACTATTTATTTTATAAATATAATATATATATAATTAATATAATTAATTATATATTATATTATATTTATATACATAGTTAACTTGTAATTTTTAGTCCGTTGCGTCGAGCGTTGAGAGTTGACTCTGGTCCCGGTTCTGAATTTTCGAACGTCCTTGCGTACAATTTAATATCTTGTACTTTGCGTTTTGAATCTTGTACTCTTGTAATTATGAGACGTTTCTTATCAATAATTGGAACCTCTTTGATTGTATTTTGTACTTTTGAGCTTTTTGGTCGTTTGCGTCTTCAATTCGTCGAATCTGTCTTTTGTCTTCACCTTTTAATATTTAAACGAATATCACTTGTAAATAGAACATTTGCAACTAAAAGCTTGTCTTTCTTGGGGAATAATGCTATGAAATATATGTTCGTTTTTAGCATTATCAAATATTCCCACACTTGAGCGTTGCTTGTCCTCAAGCAATATAGTCTTGAAATACTATAATCACTTCTTTATTCTTCACACTTTGTACATCAGTGATTTCTTTACGGCGGTATAAACAATGGTAGTAACGATATGGTTTACAGTCCCACATGACTATAAAAATTTAGATCCATTAAGGAAATTGGATCTTTATGAAAACATTTGATCTTTTGAAAATTAAATCTAGTTTTTACCCTAGATAAGTTTTCTGGAATAACCCTTCACCGGTGTTTGCAAATTATTTTTGTGGGTTTGGTGGGTTTCAGATTTGAAAATTTTAGCTCAAAACTTGCGGTTTTGTGTCACCCACTTGCTAACCTTGTATTAGGAAAGCAACACGTCCAGTTTACTTGTCCCGTATATTACCTTTCCGTAAACTACCGTCCGGTTGTAAAGGAAAGCGTTGAACAAGCAACTGTTAAGGCAATGTCCCCTGACATGCTTTTAATTATGGTCTATAACGTGTCGGACGCATTTACTATCCTTGGTAGGAGCAATAGTAAAGCTCACCCTTATGATTTTTCGATCTGACACAAGGTCCTGTCTTTGACCATGCTATGCAACCACCGTTCTTACGGTTGACACCCGATTTGGTTCAGGTGACCTAATGAATTCCAGGTGAATTCCTAGGATTTTACGTTCAATGGTAATGAACGCATTGAAAATGGGTTTTCAGAAAACAAATCGGTTTATAATTTGATCAAAATATTTTCTCGTTCAAGCTCGAGTTTAGATATCATCGAATTCCATGAGTTTGTAATTCTCAATCTTTAAGGTCAATCTCAAGGATTGAGTAATATCAGTCTTAAAAGCTGATTTTTGATCTTTAAGGAGATTATCTTTTCTGGGGATCTGATTCATTAGTCTTATCAAGCTAATTTGCACGGTGCCCCCCATTGTACGAGATAAATCCTTCTCATGGTTAGGATAAATCTGACCACTTGGCGACCCTGTTTGATGCTGAGGTCCGTGGATTTCCTGCTGATTTTAGTGATGACTTTTCTAGATTTTTCGTCAACCTACAGCTGGTCTGGACGACAACTTCCTGACCTAAATCAAGAAGCGCGTGTCTTTTTCGGAAGACTTTACTTCCTTTTAATGATGGAATTGATTCATCGTGTAGATTCATCTCTTCTTTTCTTTCATCGGGTAAAACAGTTTAGTTTAGTCCAAAGCAAAAGTATTTTCAGTTATTTGTTACAGATATATGTGACATATGTTTAAGATAACTTGGTAAATTTTCCCACACTTGGCTTTTATTTTCCTTTTTATCGTCCTCTATTCCATTTTAAATGAATTTTAACATTTTGATTTGTTTCTCAATTTATGTCCTTTCCGAGGTTACAATAATTTCGGTGTTAAAACCTAGTTTTAACGTTCATAAATATGTATAAACATGATTTTGAGTTCATTTAATTGAAAATTTTGAAAAATTTTACTAGAATTGGGTAGTCAGTATATAAGACTAGGGCTGCTCTTTATTATCAGAGAGCACTAGATTCTAATACAACTACTGCTTTACTAGTATTTTTAATGGTAACCCAGTGTTTAAGATAAAAATTTTAAAATCCGAAAGAATTTAACCCCTTCCCACACTTAAGATCTTGCAATGCCCTCATTTGCAAGAAATCAGTAACAATTTAAGTTATTGAGGGTGATTTGTGTGAAAATGATTAAATTTTACCAAAGTTTCCAAATATATTGGCGTTTGTTTGCTGAATGATAAATGGTGAACATCATTTGTTCATTCCGTCTTGTTGTTATTTCACATATATTTTGCATCTTGTCGTCAAAATTAGTTGCTTTTGCTGAACTTAATGCCAGTCTTTGAAAATGCGTTGTTTTACCCTGTTGTGTACATAAGATAAACTGCAAACATATATATATTTATGAAGTTTGGTATATTACCCCACATTCAAAAATTATTAAAATCTAATAATAAAATTTAGAAAATAATAAAACTATTACAAATCCAACATAAGTATTAAATGTATCAACATTACAAATAAAAATAAAAAAAAAACTAAGTAGACTAGGGATAATACTGATACCAGAAGGGGTTCCATGCATAACCATATGTGCTATAAAATGCTTCGGCTGGGTTATACGTAGGATACGGTGGTTGGATCTCTATAGACCAGGGAGGGAATATGGGCGATGGAGTAGGAATATAGTTTCTACCTATATGTTGGCAATAAGCTATGATTTGGTTTTGATGAACTTGCCAATCTTCAAATGCTCTATGTCTAGCATTTTCATACTCTTGTGAAGCTATAAACCTTTGCATTTCTGCCATTTCATTTCCCCCTCCTACATTACCTTGCTGTTGGTTTCTCTCAACCTGTGAATGTCTACCATTATATCGTACTGCGGCGTTATTTCGCCTCTTCAAAACTTTCGCACCATGGTATACATTTAAACCTATTGTATCTCGGGGTTCTGGTTCTACGATTAGTAATCCCCCCCGACTTATATCCACACCGAGATATTCAGTAATCAAAGTAATAAATATACCACCTCCTATTATGCTATGCGGTCTCATCCCCCTAACCATAGCTGATAAATAATAACCCACACAATAAGGTATACTTACAGCGCTTTGTGGGTCTCGAATACACATATGGTAAAACAAATCCTGTTCATTTACCTTTTCCTTATTCTTACCTCTTTGTGTAATCGAATTAGCTAAAAACCTATGAATTACTCTTAACTCTGCTCTATCTATATCCAAATAAGAGTAATTTCCCCCTTTAAATCGGTGATGGCTAGTCATTTGACTCCATACACCATGCGTATCAAAATTTTCGTCTATCTTTCTACCATTTAGTATCAACCCTCTACAATCGGCAGATGCTAACTCCTCAGGCATATATATACGTAAAGCCTGAGCCATGTCTAGTAAAGACATGTGGCGCATCGAACCTCCTAACAAAAATCTAATAAAAGATCGATCGGTTAAACTAGCTACCCGATCATTTAATTCTATACTACACAACAATTCTTCACACCATACTTTATATACAGGTCTACGTATGTTGAATAACCGTACCCAATCGTTAAAAGTAGAATTATCATACCTCTGTGCAAGTAATTCCCTAATTGGCCCGGCCAATTCTACAGCTTCTAATGGTCCCCATTCTATGACCCTAGGTACTTCAACAACTTTAGAATGAAGAGTATGCAAACCCCTTTGGTATTTTGGATAATCTATCCAAAGTCTGTCAAATCTCAGGTTCGGGTGCAAATCTTCCAAGTGCATATCAGAAAATGTCATGACTGGATGAGGTATATCTTGTTTGTAGTAGTTATCCACCTCCTGTTGTTCCGCATTCTCAGTAGGAGCATTGCGAGCTTGGGATGAAGATTCACCCCTTTCAGTCGGCAAAACACATCAAACACAATTTTTGTGCATCCAAATATGCATTAGTGTCAGCAAAATCATCAATCAAAATAATTACAATGACATGATCAATTTATATCAAACTTAAGCTCATTTTCATATTTTCATCAAATCTACACTTTTTCAAATAAGCATATACGAAAATGTTCGCCAAGTTCATAAGCATTCAACTCAAATAACATGTCAAAATAATCATTACTAGCAATTAAACAAGTTTCAAATGGCATTATCTCTCAAAAATCAAGTTCATGAATTTTAGACTTGAAAAAGTACACTTTAATTCTCAAAATCATGTTTAGGCTCAAAGTTTGGATCATTTAACTACCTAAACATGTTACACTACTTAATTTAGCAACAATTCATGACAAAAATCGGCCATAACCTGTTTATATCAAAAAGTCCCAAATTTGCTCAAGAACACAAACCCTAGATTACTCAAAATTTGAAGTTTAAGGCTTCTAATCATGTTAAATAGCATCAATCTAGGTTATACAAGCATAATACATAAAACAATTTAAGCATAATTACACTAAAAAGCATCAAAATCAAATTGGGTATAAAATTGCTCAAGAACACTAATTTTCGGATTAAATGGTGTTTAGGTGTATAAATTTACCGATTTTCTTGAGTAATTCCTTGATAGCATCCTTCTCAACATGATTTTAGTAAAAGATTTGATGATTAACGGTCAAAAATTGTGAATTTGGGAGTGTTTTTTCGGGTTTTTTCGGGTTTGTTTCGCAGTATTTTTTGTGTTGTGGTGTGTGGACTGAGCTGATTACGTTTTTATTTTTTTTTCTGGGTTTTGGTCCCTCCGCGAGTCGCGGTGTTTGACCCTTCAAACTCCGCGAGTCGCGGAGTTTGTATTTTTTTTTTTTTTAATATCTTATACTAATTAAAACAATTAAGTAATTAATTTTAAAATTTTGTTTCCCTTGTTATTTAGGATGAGGTCGTTTCGGATCGATGTCCTAGTCCTTTGTTTCCCTTGTTATTTAGGATGAGGTTATCGACTGCATGTAAACTAAGGTTTTACTACTTTGTTAACAATTACACCAATTACCCTTGAATGTAATTCACCCCTGTTTCAACAAGTCTATTAACTATTAATCCAGTTCCGTGTCCGGTAAAATGAATAATTATTGGTATTTATAGATATCCCGCCCACCGTACCCAGTCAAGCGTATGTGGTTATATATAAATACGTCGAATTATAAGTTTGTATATTAAATTTACATGGTATTGTTTAGTTAATATAAAACCCATTAATAGCCCATAGTCTAATTTCCACAAGTGTTGTTCTTTTATCCAAACCCCAATTATGGTATAAAGCCCAATTACCCAATTTTAGTAATTAGCCCAACATCATGATTACTTCGGATTAAATAAGCATAATAATAACTTAGCTACGAGACATTAAATTAAAAAGGTTGAACATAACTTACAATGATTAAAAATAGCGTAGCGTTACACAGACAGAATTTCGACTTACACCATTACAACATTCGCTAACATACCCTTATTATTAGGATTAAAATTAAAATTAAAATATAAATTATAAATATAAATATTACGTATATAGATAGAGAGATTGATATAGATATGATATTTTTTACGATCAGAATGCGCGAGCTTTATAGGCAGTTTCAACATTTGGGGCTCCGCGACTCGCGGCCCTTTTCTTCTTCAAACTCCGCGAGTCGCGGAGATCGTTTTTACAGCTCACCCACATTTGGCTCTTTGTTTGCCGACGATTTATTTTATAAATATAATATATATATAATTAATATAATTAATTATATATTATATTATATTTATATACATAGTTAACTTGTAATTTTTAGTCCGTTGCGTCGAGCGTTGAGAGTTGACTCTGGTCCCGGTTCCGGATTTTCGAACGTCCTTGCGTACAATTTAATATCTTGTACTTTGCGTTTTGAATCTTGTACTCTTGTAATTATGAGACATTTCTTATCAATAATTGGAACCTCTTTGATTGTATTTTGTACTTTTGAGCTTTTTGGTCGTTTGCGTCTTCAATTCGTCGAATCTGTCTTTTGTCTTCACCTTTTAATATTTAAACGAATATCACTTGTAAATAGAATATTTGCAACTAAAAGCTTGTCTTTCTTGGAGAATAATGCTATGAAATATATGTTCGTTTTTAGCATTATCAGCCACCAATAGAACTTCTTGAGATCGTGGTACATTTTCCTGTTTCCTGGATGAATTGAGTACCTTGTTTTGTGTGCTTTATCTAGTACTAGTTGCCTTAGGTTACCATGTCTTGGTACCCATATCCTACCAGCGAAATACAGGGTTCCATCACCTTTTACTTCAAGTTGTTTTTCTAACCCTTTGCTCATTTCGCCTTTTTCATTTTCTTCTTTTAAAGCTTATAACTGTGCTGCTTGAATTTGATTTGTGAGATCAGTACGAATTGTAATGTTCAAAGCTCGGACCCTAAGAGGTTTTACTCTTTCTTTTCGACTTAGGGCATCAGCTACAACATTAGCCTTTCCGGGGTGGTAATGGATTTCACAATCGTAATCGTTTAACAACTCTACCCAGCGACGTTGTCTCATATTGAGTTGTTTTTTTATCAAAAATATGCTGAAGACTCTTATGGTCGGTGTACACTGTACACTTGGTGCCATATAGATAGTGTCTCCATATTTTGAGTGCAAAAACTACTGCTCCAAGTTCCAAATCGTGCGTCGTATAGTTCTTTTCATGAATTTTTAGTTGTCGTGAGGCATATGCGATAACTTTTGTGCGTTGCATTAATACACATCCTAAACCTTGGCGTGAAGCGTCACAATAGATCACAAAATCATCATTTCCTTCTGGTAATGACAAAATGGGTGCAGACGCTAACTTCTTTTTTAATAACTGGAATGAGGATTCTTGTTCCGTGGACCAATCATACTTCTTTCCCTTTTGAGTCAATGCAGTTAAGGGTTTGGCGATTTTAGAGAAATCTTGAATGAATCTTCGGTAGTAACCAGCAAGACCTAAGAATTGGCGGATTTGTGTTGGAGTCTTCGGTGTTTCCCATTTACTAATGGCTTCGATCTTGGCAGGGTCAACTTTAATTCCATGTTTACTGACAACATGGCCCAAAAATTGTACTTCTTGTAACCAGAAATCACACTTCGAAAATTTTGCGTACAGTTCTTCTTTCTTGAGTACCTCCAGTACCAGTCTTAAGTGTTGCTCATGTTCTTCCTTGTTCTTTGAGTAAATCAATATGTCGTCGATAAAAACAATGACAAATTTGTCTAAATACGGTCTACAGATGCGATTCATTAGATCCATGAATACTGCTGGAGCATTAGTTAATCCAAAAGGCATGACTAGAAACTCATAGTGACCATAACGGGTTCTGAACGCGGTTTTAGGAACATCTTCTTCCTTCACTCTCAGCTGATGATATCCGGAGCGTGGATCAATCTTAGAATAAACACTTCATTCTTGCAATTGATCAAACAAATCATCAATCCTCGATAATGGGTACCGATTCTTGATCGTTAATTTGTTTAATTCTCAGTAATCTATGCACATTCTCATAGATCCATCCTTCTTCTTGACGAACAGAATAGGAGCACCCCAAGGTGAAAAACTGGGACGAATAAATCCACGGTCCGATAATTCTTGCAACTGGTCTTGTAATTCTTGCATTTCTGAAGGTGCAAGTCTATATGGGGATCGGGCTACAGGTGCGGCTCCTGGTACGAGATCAATCTGGATTTCTACACATCTGTGTGGAGGTAGCCCCGGTAATTCTTCTGGAAATACTCTGAGATATTCTCTTACAACCGGCATGTCATCAATGCTTCTTTCTTCAGTATCGATCTTCTTTACATGTGCCAGAATAGCATAACAACCTTTTCTTGTAAGTTTCTGGGCCTTCATACAGCTGATAAGGTTCGACTTTGAGTTGCTCTTCTCCCCATTAATTATTAATGATGTTTCATCCTTTCGAGGGATGCGGATCGCTTTCTCAGCGCAGACAACTTCTGCTCTTGTTTTGGACATCCAGTCCATGCCAACGATTACGTCAAAACTTCCTAATTCTACGGGTATCAAATCGATTTTGAAGGTTTCACCAGCGAGATTTATTTCGTAACCATGGTAAATTTTATCGGCTTTTATTAGTTTACCATTAGCTAATTCAATAGTATATTTATCGTCTAGAGGCAATGATGCACATTTTAGTTTAGAACTAAAGTCTTAACACATATAACTTCTATCAGCACCCGTATCAAACATAATAGAAGCTAGTTGATTATTAACGGTAAACGTACCCTTGACAAGATTAGGATCCTCACGTGCTTCACTGACACTAACATTAAATGCCCTCCCACGTTCGGGTTCTTTGTTCTTCTCCTTATCAGGGCATTGATTTATAAAGTGACAAGGCTTCCCGCATCGAAAACATTTCTTGACATCGGTCGGTTTTGTCTTTACTTCAGACCACTTAGCATAACAATCTTTTGCCACATGTCCTTTCTTGTTGCACTTATCACAGACCACTTGGCAATAACTTGCATGATATGTGTAACGTCTTTTGCAGAACGGATGGGGTCCCTTGTAACACCCTAGCTTAACATGACCACAATATTGTCCGCTTTGCCCGCAGGCGCACGGCTTTTTCTTGGCGACCACACACGAGAAGCACTTTCTCAGGAGGTTACCCATCCTGGTAGTGCTCTCACCCGAGCACGCTTAACTGCAGCGTACTCGCACATCTGCTCTGCATGTGGTCCCAAAACGCGTTGTGTCATTTAAGCGTGAGTATTACCTTATAATCCCAGGATCACTCATGTTCGTGGGCGATGTGGGATTTGCCTAGGGTATTACATTCACCCCTCCCCCCCTTAGGGACTCATCGTCCTCGATGAGGTTTGCCCCACCACCCCCAACGGCACATGAGTGGCTCTGATACCATTCTGTAACACCCCAGCTTAACATGACCACAATATTGTCCGCTTTGCCCGCAGGCGCACAGCTTTTTCTTTGCGACCACACACGAGAAGCACTTTCCCAGTAGGTCACCCATCCTGGTAGTGCTCTCACCCGAGCACGCTTAACTGCAGCGTACTCGCACATCTGCTCTGCATGTGGTCCCAAAACGCGTTGTGTCATTTAAGCGTGAGTATTACCTTATAATCCCATGATCACTCATGTTCGTGAGCGATGTGGGATTTGCCTAGGGTTGTTACATCCCTTATAGTTTGGACTAGCAGTTGCCCCATCTTATTTACCTTTAAAAGTTTCTTGCTTCTTCAGGTGAGTACTTTTGCCCTTATAGTCTTCCCATTTCCTCTTTCCTTCAGTTGTCTTGACTTCGGTAATTTGTGCCTTAATCGAACTCTACGTGATCTGGTCCATGAGTTGGTGTGCCATTGTCATGGCTTCCTGCATTGGACGATGTAACATTTCCTTTGATATTGATAGATAAACTGTCAATATACATTTCTATCTTTCGTTTCTCGTTTGGCACCAATTCGGGACACAACAAGGCTAGTTCCATGAAATGTTTTTCATAGTTATTGAGATTCACGCCGAAAACCTTCAGATTATGTAAATCAGATTCCATTTTTCTGATCTCGTTTCGAGGACAGTACTCCTCGATTAGCATCTTTTTCAGTTCTTCCCAAGAGATATCATATGCCGTATCTACTCCTTCTGCTTTAGCATAATTATTCCACCAAGTAAGTGCACCGTATTGCAACGTGCACGAATCATACTTTGACTTGTCTCCGTTCGCACAATTACTGATTTTGAAAACGGACTCCATCTTTTCGAACCATCGGGTTAGACCAACTGGTCCCTCGGTCCCACTAAACGTCTGTGGTTTGCATCCTTGAAAAGTTTTGTATGAGCATCCATTTCGTGAGTTTGTGTTCACGGTTGCTGCTTTGGCTGTTGCTTCAGTTGCTGCTTTTGCTGCCTCGGCTACAGAAGTTCTTTCATTCACACGTTTCTCGACTAGTTCCTCAAACTCAGCATCCGACATTTGAGACATGTTTCTTCAATAAACACAACAGAGATAATTTAATCATATAGAATATTATAGGTAAAATGAGTTGTCAATAGTTAATCGTAGCATATTAATAATATGAACCAATTATTATAAAAGCCTTTTCTTCTTATTAGCATTTTATAATTATTTCTAGGGTATTACCTACCCGCTAAGTTCATACATAATAGCTAGTACAAGGAATTAACTACTAAAATCTTAATAATATTCCACTATGAAAAATTATAGCGAGTTACTACGTTATTATGTAATAATAATAATAAGAAGTAGTAATAATACAAATAATCATTCCATGCATTTATTATTAATAAACCAAAATAATACAATACCATACAATACCGATATTTTACATATGCTTATTCTACATAACAAGATAGAGTAGCACACATAAGCAATAGAATAGCGCATGGAAGATTTATGGTTGCGAGGTCGTTTATTCAGAACTATCAGAAACTTCTTCCCATTTGGTTCTCTCTGCCAATTGTTTGTGTGTGCATGGTCCGACAGACATTCTAGCAGTGTATTTAATTTTTGGTTAGGGTTTTGAGGTGACCGGTGCCTCAGTGGGTTTACTATGGTAAGGGTGGTGACGAACCGAATGGTCCTGTTCCTTTTTAATAATTAAGGACTTTTTATTTTTGTGGTTGTTTTTATTATCTATAGTAAGTTGGAATTTCTCCTTAGTGACTTCTTTTATTTCATTAGCGAAATCCTCTTCCTCACTGATCTCGTCTGATGACGAACTGCCTGAGTCATGTGTAGGAGAATATGATGACGAACTGTCTGAATCATGTGTACGAGAATATGTACCGGTGGTCATGAACCGAAATCTGCCAGGCGTAATCTTCACAACCCGCCCGTCGGCGGTGTATCTGGCCCAATGTCCATGTTCGTTTAAAAATGGACAATCCTCATTTATTCCAGGGATAATGGGTCCATGCCAACGATACTGTGGCTCCGAAAAACTAGAGTTGGGTGGAGCTGGAACCTCCTCTGGGTTTACCGGGAGTTGAGATTCCCCGGCTAACACAATTTCTTCTTTAATAGGTATTAGAACGCCCTTTTCAGTTGTGGATAGAATAGATTCAGTGTTCGATTCCGAGTCGTACAAAATGATAGGATTAGAAGAAGTCATCAATCACATAATTGAAACAACAATTACGTTAGCATATAAATATATCACATATAAAGTTTTTGACCAAATGATAAGCAAAAATCAGTAAAAACAGATATGGTCATAGTCCAGACTCACTAATGCATCCTAATAATTACCAGTTAAACACACTAATATAATTTCTGGTTCCTTATAACCTCAAGCTCGGATACCAACTGTAATGACCTGTCAAAATTGCTATTGACGCGGCACGTTAATCATTGATTCTACAGTGAGGTTTTGACCTCTATATGTGTAACATCCCAAATATTTAAGGTATTATTTTATGTAAATTTTTATTGCCAAGAAATTATATGGTAAAAGTCATTTTATGTTAATGGATGAAAGTTAAGTTTATTGGTTAAGTTAGGAAGGACTAAGGGTGAAAAGTTAAGATTAAGGACTTCCCTAACTAGAGTTGTGGTGGGGAGGGTAGAAAGTGTCAATAGGCCAAAGTTATTTTAATAAAAAGAATCAAAATGCTGGAATTTGTTATTAGTGCAAGAAAAATTACAGAAAACCTTCCTGGAGCCTTGAGAGTGTCGACTTTTGCAAGAGGGAAGAGGAGGATTCCTCAATTGTTGAAATTTAACCCATGCAAGCTTGAATTAGTGAAATCTAACACACCTTAATCACTCTAGCAAGCTTTAATCTTCCAATTTCACTCTCTTTGTGCACAATTAGGGTTCTTAAACTCTAAAAGACAAGGTATGGATTTTGTGTCTAATTATTGCTTGCATTGTATGTTAATGATGAGATTATGCTTAAGAAAGTTGCTATTTGTTGAGTTGTGCACAATTGTTTGAGTTAGAATGGATTTGTTGATGATTTTGGAAGTAATTACATGTATGAACTTGCATTATAGATGTATGGCATGATTATGGTGAGAATGATGATGTTCTAGTTAGATTTCTAGTCATGCACATCAAGTGTTTGTTAAAATGTCTCAAAGAGATGATTATGTGTTCTAGCTAGAAATTGTGATGAAGGATGTTCATGTATGAACTATGGTTATTGTTGTAGGTTATAGAAATTGATAATTTGACAAGTTAATGGTGTTAGTAATGAAATTGAATTACTATGCACATTTGATGTTTAATGAAAGGATTAAAGGAAAAGTTGCATGATAAAGCTAAAAGTGATGAGTTAGTAATGTACATGATTAAAAGGTGATGTTTGATTGGTAACATGCTTGTTTTAGAAAAGATGAGTTCAAGGTTAGAAAGTATGTGTGTATGTATGTATGTTGTGATTAGGGGGTTAAGTGTATGAGTAAGTATAAATGATGTAATGATCCAAGAAAGTTATGATTTTGATTTAGTTATGTGATTAATGAGATTAGCTCATATATAGGTGCTAATCAAGGAAAAGAGGTCACAAGTGATCAAGGAAATCCATTTAAACAAGGTGAGTTTATAGGGGGTAATATGGGCGGGTCAAGAGTGGCTTAGTGTTCTCGGATTGCATCCGTGCAAGAGAGTAACGACTAAGTGCACTAGTTATGTAGCTTAGATAGAACTATTGGGTTAGCTCAATAGTTGTATCTATGGTTGATGTTTAGCTTAGGCAAGGTTATCACATTGCTAGTAATCTTGCCTATGGTTCGTGTTAGCTTAGACACTTTGGGTGTCTACGTATGAGATGATGATAGCTTAGGCATATTTAGTATGTCTATGGTTAGCTTAGACATGATTACTAGGTTCGGCCTAGTAAGTCATGTCTATGGTATGAATGATCGGATCCGAAAGTATGCAAGCAACCTAAGGGTTGAAGGATAAGTGTTTCGATTATGCCCAAATGATTTATGTTTATGTTTTATGTTTATTGCTTTCCTATAACTCACTAAGTGTAAAAGCTTACCCCCATGATGTTTTATGTTTTAGGTGTTAAGGTTCATCGTGAAGGTAAGGAGCCCGTGTGAAGTGCTAGAGGAGCATTGGCATTAGCGTAAGTGGTAATGCAAGTCCCTTTTGTAATCACGCTCTATGGTTACCGCTTATCAAACGCCATGTATTTGAAGTGTCATGTTTGTCATTATTGAATTTGGGACCAAATGATGGTTTTGTTTCATGAAAACACGTTTGATGTCTAAATGTTGTTATTAGATGGTATACGATGTTAGAAACTGATTTCAGATGTTTGGGTATGAATAATGTTGTTTTATATGTGTTTGAGAATGATGGAATGTGCAAAAGTTGGTTTATATACAATGTTGCAGGTCAGGCGCCCGGAACAGGGTTATGACGCGCCGCAGCAAAGGGGTCCGCGCCGCGGCAATGCACTGAAGTTCAAAACAGAACCAGGGTTAAGGAGTCTAAAATTTTATGTGTTGTGTCGCGCCGCGACAAGGCTTGCCGCGCCGCGGCATAAGCCTTGTCCGGCCAGTGACTTGAATTTAAAAAAAAAAAAAAAAAAAAAATTTACTCGATTCAAGGCGTTAAAATATGATACGTTTTGATAAAATATTGCATTCATTAAAATAAGCGACTTTCTAAACATAGAAAGTTATAAACGTATGGGTGAGTGCTTAGGTATAAGCAAATCCCCAAAATACATTAGTTTTTATCATACAGTTTGACATCACAGTCAAATTATTTATTACACAACGCAGTTTTATTTAGAATGCAATAAACTTTATACAAAGCATGAGAGACTCCATGCTGGCAACAAGCATATCACAGCGAAAGCAGTCTAAGGACCTGAGAATAAAACATGCTAAAAAGTCAACACGAATGTTGGTGAGTTATAGGTTTAATTGCTCGAGTCATAAATATATATAAAGATAGACCATAAGATTTCATCAAAAGTTTATCAATAGATTCTACGTAACAGAGCACCCTGGTAACTAAACTTTAACGTTATAATAAATTACCCCATTCGTTTTAATACACGCAAACCAACGTGTCATAAACTCAAATAACATACGTCCGTTAAAAGGCTAGCGCTCTAGCTCGAACGGGGATGTCAAGCCCTATGGATCCATATACAATTATTCGAGCCCACCAGTCCATATCCTATGTACTGGCAGCTACTAGTTACCAAAGTTAAGGGATTTTCGGTTTAACTCAGTGTAGAATTTAGTATGTACTTGTGTCTTATTGCGTTTATAATAAATTGCATGTATTCTCAGCCCAAAAATATTTAAAGTATTTAAAAAGGGATCTATAAACTCACGGTTCAATATTGAGGTTCAATATTGTAGGCAAATTGCGTAGACGTAATGATGGTAGACGACTGTATGGTTGGCCTTGGATTTAAGAACAATACCCCGAACAATACCCAATATTTTCTTAGTTTAAAACGGTTTGAAACCCGAATTAAAACACCCGCGTAATATTCCTTATTATTATTAAACTTAAATTAAAATTAAAATTATAATCATAATTATAAATATAAGTTACAGAAGAAAGAAAAGAGAAATGGTGTATGAAACTCGTCGAGCAAGCTGGATTTTTATAGGCACATATCCTGATTCAGAGGCCCATGCGATCGCATGGGTTTTCAGTGCTTTTACCATGCGATCGCATGGTCGCCTGATCCGCTTTTGTTTGCTAGTTCGTCGACATCAAATAGCGTTTACTGTAGCAAATAGTGTTCACTGTAGCAAATAGTGTTTTACTGTAGCAAAGTCGTTTTCACTGTAGCTACTGTAGCAAAGTCGTTTCAATGTAGCAAATAGTGTTTTACTGTAGCAAAGTCGTTTTTACTGTAGTAAATAGTATTTTACTGTAGCAAAGTCGTTTTTACGGTAGCAATTAGTGTTTTACTTGTACATCTTATAATATATATATATATATATATATATATATATATATATATATATATATATATATACCGGTTTACATAATATTAAATCATATAGAGAATTGGTTTAAATAAGTCGAAATTTTTCGGGTCATCACATTATTTTACCGGAATAATTGGAGTACCAAATTATGGGCTCGATCAACCTTCTCATCACCACATACCATGTTACATGACTATGTTATTTCACTGTTGCTGACTGATATTACCGGGACCTAAGATAACACACAATCCAAGGATACCTCTTTCTTCATTGACATATCATCCTTATGTATCTGATAAATGGCCAACTACTACTCAACTCTAAAACATATAACTACGTGTACTATCTTGTTTCCATCAAAGTCTCAACTGTTGACCACAAGATGCGTGATGTGGCTATTTCAAGATGAAAACTTCTTCTACCATTACACTCATACTTCCGTATAAGGGAATCTCATCATCCGATCTCTCAATGGAGAGAGACTCCACACACTATACCAGCATACACCACGAGGGGGAATAATCTTATCAAACATTTTCAGAAACCGACAAGATGGGAAAAACTTGCACAACTATACATTGAAGGAATTCTATTCCAACACGGAGTGCCATTGTCAATTATCTCGAATCGAGATGCTCGTTTCATTTCTAGGTTTTAGGGTACCTTACAAGAAACTTTAAGAACACATTAGATATAGGTACCGCGTATCATCCACAAACTGACAGACCAAGCAAACGTACGATTCAAACCTTGGAAGCCATAATACGAGTTGAGTTATCAACTTCAAATGTACTTGGAAAAAGTAATTGCCTTTAGCCGAATTCTCTTACTATAATAGTTATCACTCGAGTATTAACGTCGCACCTTTCGAAGCTTTATATGGCCGTAAATGTCATTTTCCTAATTGTTGGGCCGAAGTAGGCGACCAGCAAATCACCAGACCTGCGTTCATTCATAAAATAACTGTTAAGATCGTTCAAATCCAAGAAAGACCCAAAACGACCCGTAGTCATTGAATGAACTATGCCAATGTTAGACGTAAACCTCTCGAATTCCAAGCGGGTGACCGCGTAATGTTAAAAGTCGTACATTGGAAAGGTGTAATCCATTTCGGGAAACGTAGAAAGCTAAATCCGCGATATTTTGATCCTTTTGAAATCTTGGAGTGTATTGGACCCGTTGATTACCGTTTAGACTTTCCGACTCAATTGAGCTCCGTTCATCCTACTTTCCGTGTGTCAAACTTGAAAAAGTGTCTTGCCGAACAAGAACTTGTTATTCCCTTCGATGAGCTTACTATCGATGACAAACTCCACTTCATAGGAGAACCGGTTGAAATTATGAATCGTGAAACCAAATTTTAAAAACAAAGTAGAATTCCAATTGTCAAAATTCGTTGGGATACCAAAAGAGGACCCGAGTTTACGTGGGAAAGACAAGATCAAATGAAAAGGAAGTACCCTCACTTATTCGTAGAATTTTCAACGCAAGGTCTCGAGGAAGAAACAACGACTATTACTTCCAACTAAATTTCGGGACGAAATTTCTTTTAAGGTGTGGGTAATGTAATAACCCGCCTTTTTCCGTTAATTTATTTTAACGCCCGTCTCTTTTTTTAAGATAATATCTTTCGTTATCTAAATTCGTACCCTCCGTTGATTAGCGTTTTAATATTCCCGTTATTTAATCATAACATCTCTCGCTCACACTAGCGTATTTAAAATATTTCGTTCGGTTAATTCATGCACCCGCTTTTAAACTCGAGGGACTAAAGTTGCCAAGTGGGCAAACTAGTTGACTAGGTTAACTAGTCAACCCACCTCCCCACCATTCATTCCATCTATCTTCCACCTCCCTCTTTTTCTCTCTAGTTCAAGAACACCATCTTTATCCAAATCAAAGAATCATCCTCCAAATTCGATCTAGAAAGCTTACAACAAAACAAATTACATATTTGTAATCCTCTCTTCATCCTCTTCAAGTTGGTACCAATTTCATAGTTTGGGGTAAGCCTTTCAAAATCTCTAATTTCCATAAATTAGACCTTTAAACTTAAAAGTGTGTTAATTAGTGTCTATGGCTCAAGTCTAACATGAATATGTGATTCGTTTGCTCGATCTTGTTATTTTGGTGTAACTAGCATGAACTTGAAAATTGGTGTGTTTAATCTTGAGTTTTGGTTGATTAAATCTTATTGTTATGTTAAAGTTCATGTATTAAATGTGTTACTAGCATCATTAGCTACATTTTGGTATGTAGGTTGACTTGGAAAAACTTCATTAACACGATTAATGATTTCGTGATTTTTGGTTAGGGTTTGATAGACTTAAATACAAACTTTTGATGCATTGAATGCTATGAAACGTTATTAGTAAGTGTTTAGTTGAAATGTATGTTTAATTACCTTCGAAACGGCATATCGTATGTGTAAATTGGATTCCCGAATCATGAAATGCTTTTTATGAACTTGAAACTTTAATGACGAACATTTAACGATCATTCGACGAGGATTTAGTTAGTGTAAATGATGAATTTGATTGATGAAATGTGTTTAGTTGTATTCCTCGTTAAATTACCTTTCTAACGATTTAAGATACATATTTTGAATGTTTGCGGTTCATTAATTGTGAATTGGTGAATTTTGGTTAGAGACTTGAACACTTGAAACAGCCCAGGAATCAGCCCAGGTTTTTTGCCGCGGCACGACTAACCTTTGGCACGGCGCGGCGTATGCCTGGAAAGTGAGTTGTCCTATTTTACATTTTCATGTTTAATCCTAACTATGCTACGCGCCTCCGATTAACATGTAACTTGTTCTAACATGCTCATATATGATTATGAATCTCAGAAAAATTGTCCGAGACCGACCCGACCCGAACGTGTTGACTTTTTTGTTGACTTTGACTTGACTAAAGTTGACTTTTATTCAAACTTAACCAATACTTTGTTTAATCGTTTTAACTTTTCTCTTATACTTGATTCTTGCATGAAACTTGACAACGTGACTCACATGCTATATAATCGAGTCGTAACGAGCCATAGGACTAATTGAACACATTTCGACCGACCTTGTGTCTTACCCGGTATTGATATAACTTACTTATTTAGGTCAAGACTAAACAACTTTCATTGCACAACGTTTAAAATGAAGTACTTTGGCATGCAACTACGGTGAGATCATAGTCTCATCTTTTCAACAACTTTTACTCTTTTAAATCATGGGATGAGAAACATATACGGTTTATACTTTTATACCTTGAACACAAGTACGGAAACAAACATTCCACGTGCGAGTTAGAACAAAAAGCCTCAATTCAGTTATCATTAGTTACACTTGTAGGGTGTAAGCGTGAACTTATGTTGTGTGGATCCATACGGGCTTGACGATGAAAGGACCCATTCATATACATTATAAACGATTCACAATAGTTGATTACATTGCGAGGTATTTGACCTCTATATGATACATTTTACAAACATTGCATTCGTTTTTAAAAGACAAACTTTCTTTACATTGAAAATTGACAGGCATGCATACCATTTCATAATATCCACTATCCGACTATAAATTGATTTAATAATAATCTTTGATGAACCCAATGACTCGAATGCAACGTTCTTCGAAATATGCTATGAAAGACTCCAAGTAATATCTTTAAAATGAGCAAATGCACAGCGGAAGATTTCTTTAACACCTGAGAATAAACATGCTTTAAAGTGTCAACCAAAAGGTTGGTGAGTTCATTAGTTTATCATAATCATTTATTTCCATCATTTTAATAGACCACAAGAATTTCATTTCCAGTTCTCATAAATATACGTCCCATGCATAGAGACAAAAATAATCATTCATATGGTGAACACCTGGTAACCGACATTAACTAGATACATATAAGAATATCCCCTATCATTCCGGGATCCTCCTTCGGACATGATATAAATTTCGAAGTACTAAAGCATCCGGTACTTTGGATGGGGTTTGTTAGGCCCAAAGATCTATCTTTAGGATTCGCGTCAATTAGGGTGTCTGTTCCCTAATTCTTAGATTACCAGACTTTAATAAAAAGGGGCATATTCGATTTCGATAATTCAACCATAGAATGTAGTTTCAATTACTTGTGTCTATTTCGTCAAACATTTATAAAAGCGCATGTATTCTCAGTCCCAAAAATATAAAGGGTAAAAAGGCAAATGAAACTCACCATACTGTATTTCGTAGTAAAAATATATATAACGTCATTGAACAAGTGCAAGGTTGGCCTCGGATTCACGAACCTAAATTAATTATATATATTTATGTGTTGGTCAATATTTGTCTAACAAATTAGGTCAAGTCATAGTGTACCACAATCCTAATGCTCGAGACTAATATGCAAAAGTCAACAAAAGTAAATTTGACTCAAAATAATTTCCAAAAATCTATACATGATTAATATATAGTTTAAATATCGTCATTTTATATTTTTAAATATTTTTAAAAGATTTATTAGAGTAAATAATATAATTTATTTATTAATAAATAAAATTTTATATTAAATTTATATAATAAAATATACTTTTATATATATTAAGTAATAAAATTTATAGGGTTCATTTAATATCATAAAGATAATATGATAGGTATTATTAAAGTAAGTTATTACACGTAGTAAAATATGTTTGTATCACATATTTATTTGATAAAATAATATCTATAATGATAGTAAGTAAAAGTTGTATTATTTTGTAATAATAATTATTATTATAAAAATATCAATATTTATAATTACTAAGATGACATTATGATAAAACGATAATTCTAATTATGATAACTTTAATATTTACGATAATTTTTAATATTATCTTTAAAATAATAATTCTATTTAAAATAATAATAATAATGATATTTTATAGTAACAATGACATATCTATTAAAATGATAATTTTTGTTAAAATGATAGTTTTAATACTAACGATACTTTTAATAATAATAGTAATGATAAAAATAATAAGAACGATAATTTTATCTAAATCAATATCTTATAATATATTAATTTCATCATGATACTCTTACTCATTATTTCCTAATCGTTTCGTTTAATAGCTTTTAATCGTCTTTTATATCGTGTTCATAATAATGATAATAATAGTAATCAAAATAATTAGGTGTTACAAATATTTGTTTTAATTACACTAATATTAATAATGATAGTTACTATAACATTATTAACGATAATACTAATAATTATCTTAATGATAATATAGTAATAATAATAATAACAATAACAATAACAATAACCATTTTTAAATAATGATATATATATTAATAATGATAATAATAATAATAATACTAATAATAATAATAATAATTGGATAATAATAATAATACTAATCATAACTTTAACGATAATAACGATAGTAATAATAAAAAAAATAACAATTTTTAATGATAAATCCCTTTTAATGATAAAGATAATAATAATGATAATAATAAGATAAAACTAGAACGACGATAAAAACGACGATAATAATAATAATTTTTAATAAAAATATCGAAAATTCAATTGATTATAACTTCTAATCCGTTCATCGAAACCATTCGATATCTAAAGGAAAAGTTCTTAATTTTTCGCTAGCTTTCCAAGGACATGTATATCTTATACCTTATCTCAACCGCAAGTGTAACTAATTCAAGATTCAACCTAACCTGTCTAAGGGCAATATCAAAAGTACAAGCATGCATAATCCTAAATACTCGAGCACTAGTCAGGGATACACTATTAGTATGAAAAAGTTAAATTATGAGTACTCACGTATCAATATTGAGATTCAATATTGCAGGAAAGGTACGTAGACGCAACGGAAATGATAAACACTATATTGACCTCACGAGTATACCCATGAACCATACTCAATCACCTCCAAAGCTATAACCCATAATTTCCTTAATCCTATCCTACTCGAAAAACAATTTCGAAATCACTCGGACAGCACTCCGTCGTAATATTTTATGTTTACTAATAATATCTTGAAATAATACGGAGTAAATATATATATGTAAATCGATTGAGAGAGTTTAGAGAAAAATATTTTCAAGTTTCTATGAAATAATAAAACCTATTGAATTCTATTTATAATAGATTTTTGAATTATTAAAGTGAATTATTAAAGTATGAATTATTAAAGTGAATTATTAAAGTATGAATTATTAAAGTGAATTATTAAAGTATGAATTATTAAAGTGAATTATTAAAGTATGAATTATTAAAGTGAATTATTAAAGTTAAAGTAAAGTAACAATAAAGTAAAGGTAAAGTTTAAGTATAGTAAAAGTATAAAACTATGTACGTATAATACGCATATAAATATATATAATATTAATTTAAATTGTTATATATATTTAATAAAATAAAATATAAATATCGTTATCTTTATCTTTATCATACTAGTTAAGTAATGAGTTGTCAAATGTGGTTCTAGATATATATAAAAGTTATATACATTTTAATAATAAAGTTCTTTTTAAACTGAAAACGTTTTTGTACGTTTGAAACTAAATAGATCAATCGAGTCTTTATGAGATTCAATCTTCCACTATCCTTTGTCTAGTTCTCAATGATTGACAATTTGTTCTTATTTATAAATCACTTTACCATTTTCCGAATATTGTTAAAATGGAAAGATTTCTCAAATCAATGTGGGCATTTCAACAGAGACTTGTAATCATAATTCAATATATCTGATAATTCAATCATTTGATCTTATCTTCTAATTCCATTGATAAACATTTTGAAATAGATACAATCATATAAAGTATTTAATCTAACATTTTGTTTACGTTTCAAGTTATAATATATATATATATATATATATATATATATATATATATATATATATATATATATATATATATACACATATACATATATAATCATATTCGTTTAATGGTTCGTGAATCGTTGGAACTTGGTCGAGGTTGAATGAATGTATGAACATAGTTTAAAATTCTTGAAATTTAACTTAACAAATATTGCTTATCGTGTTATAAACATATAAAGATTAAAGTTTAAATTTGGTTGGAAATTTCCGGGTTGTCACAGTACCTACCCGTTAAAGAAATTTCGTCCCGAAATTTGAGTGGAAAGGTCGTGAATGATAATAAGTATGTTTTCATGATGCATACGGGCTGAAAATTAGAGTTTTATCATCAGCGAATAATTTGGATAAACAATCCATTTATATGAAGAGTACGAATGAAGCTAACATAGAAGAGTGAAATGAGTAAGTGTAGATTCATCTTATCATTTGATGTAGATATGATTGATTCCCAGATTTCAAGGGATTTGAAGAAAATCTTCTTAATAAGATTTGACTCTCCGGTAATCAAGGAAATTAGGATCCGCTTTAAATGCGATCGTCCATTTTAATTGTTCTGTCGGAGATTTTCTTATAAATTCACCTCCTTCGTTTCCTTACAACTCACACCTTCTATTGATGCATTTTATGCAAGTCCCTAGACATCTACCCACGTCCATTGCAGGTACAACAGTTTACAGGCCACCATGATTGCTCGTTATTATCCTATCCGTGTTTGTATGTGGTTACAGGAACTGCAGGAACGAGATTTAGATGTTTGACTATGTTAGAATTAGTCAGACGTACGAGTGAAGCCTCACTAGTACGGCTGACAGGCTCATACGCACGGTTGATGCTGAGCTAAGTCACAATTACAACCTAAATGAGAAGACACGAGTGAGTGATCACCCGTACGGCTAATGAAGCCAACTCGTACGTGTGATGAATGAATCGTATGGGTGAGTCAACAGCAGGGGTATATAAAGTCTTATGTTCTTCATTTTAGGTTAAGCCTCTCATTTGTTACACACACTCAGATCTAGTGAGCTCCTCCGATTCTCTCTCAGTCCAAATCACCCAGGTTGTGAATAATAGCTCTAGGTGTTGATCTAATCATACTTGATTTAGTTGTGGTTTGACTAAATTAATCAAAAAAAAAACTTAACCTATTCACTAGAGGGTTTGATTCACTTATCCCGCCATTGTGTGAGTTAAATCTATTGATTTCTAAGTTCCTAGTCATGTTTCATCACCTTCTATTCTTCCCCCCTCAACACATATTTTAAAGTATTCATCAATATGCTCCATCTAGTTCTGATTCTCGATATACTTCTAACTTTCATATCGGTCATTCTTCTTTTTCATCTACCGCCGGAAGAATCTATTTACTTCTACTATACTCTTGGGTTTATAGTGTTTCTAGTTCTCTCGTGTCTTTATATTGCTATATGCATCGATATATATGGTTTATAATTTCTGGTTTGTCGTTGGGCTTTATATGTTCCCTTATATTTCAAAGTCTCTGCTTCTGTCTTCTATAATCATTATCATTCACAGTTAATGCTCTCTTTTATTTGCTGCAATTTATACCCCAATTTCTATTTTGGAGTTTTGTCCTTTCGTTTCTTCTTCTTGCGATTAAGCACCGCTTGTAATGGTCCAGAATTCACAGATATGAATTTCGGAATGAACATTGTTAATGTTCTAGGAAGGAAATTGTGATGGCACGATCTTGACTTGTCAAATTACTAGAATACCTTGGAAAAGGCCGAATCATCAAGAAATATTTTCTTGATATTTTAGAGGTTAAATAGAATACAAGAGTCGTATAACATGGCACATGATGATGTTATGATCTGTGAATCATCACGTTCCATTTAGAAACTCAGCATGACTTACTGTAATATAATCACATTGATCAAGTGTCATTATATTATACTAATTCATGCTTCAGTTCCCAACACTACTTCAAAATATTCCTATTTTAAACTTGAATGTTTCAGAATTTAGAAACTAAAATAGTTTCTTTTATGATGTAATACAGATAGCGCGAAGAGGTAAATGATTTCAAATAAGAAAAATTAAGAAAATATCTTCAGAAATATGGAGGATATTTATAATGAAAGATATGATGATCTTTTAGAATTTCTAATATTAGAGGATGATGAAGAATATTGTCCGCAGGGGTTTAGAGTCAGGAGCAAGGTATTCGTTAATGACTTCAGCAGGTACTGAATCATTTGGATCCTTTGAAGTCAGGTTCAGTCTTTGTAATTTGTCCACAGCCACCTTCCTACTTTGCTCAATCCATTTTCCAGTTCCAAAACTTCTCTTTTTCTGCGCTTTGCCAGCACACTTCATCATTATCATCCAGCTTTTACCGTTTAAAGTCGTTTATAGTTTTTGCTGCTTCATCAGCATTTTTTCCATTTTCGAAGAACCAATTCGTAGTTCGGAGTGTTTTTCAGAAACTTCACATTCAAATTAAGTCCAGAAGATAGACGTTATATATACACATATAACTGTTGGCGTAGACATGCTGCGAGATTTTAAAATACTGATTGCTAATTCCCAATGATTCGTATGGCAATTCTCATTACAAGATACGAATGAGTAAATGATGGGGTTTCAATGAATAATTATAATGACTTTTTGGAGAGGCTAAAGTCAAAGGGTAATGAAGTTGTTGGTACATCTGCTAATAATGTGGTGGAATGTAAAAGGTTCCCTGGTAACGATGGTGTATATCTCAAGGTTATAATAAGGTTAGTCTGACTGAAAAGTCAAAGTTGACTTGCTGGAGCTGTGACAAAACTGGCTACTTTGAATAGGAGTCGCAAAGTTATTTTTGCTAATAAATGCCAAAGAATCTGACGCGGATACGTTGTTTAAACTTTTACTTTGGTTTCAAGAGTTTTTCGGGTACATAACTGTGGGTAACATGTGGTTAGATCATCATCTCGATTGCTCATCATTCGAAGTGTCTTCAGAAATTTTTGAAGGGTTTGAACACAGATTGTAATCGTTAACATACATTTGATATTCTAACACAGTTTTGAAGTCAAAATATAGTTTGTGAAAGATGTAAGGATCTAAGAGTGATGATTTTGGTTATATCTCAAGTTGAATTTTGAGATTTCAAAATCATAATATGTAATTAATTTTTGAATGAGTATGGTTGTTTTGATTTCTATAAAAGAATGTATATTCTTGTGAAAGTAGGGAGTATAATGGATGATTTGCTGAATCAGATTCGAAGAATGTAACATATTAATTGTGAATTTATATATCTCTCGGGTATTACCTACCCGTTAAAAAAAATTTCACAATTAATATTTTGTACAAAAGAATTTTATTACAGTCTTTATGAAAATATATATATATGTATATTTTCTTCAGATATAACATAGATTTAATGAGTTAATGTTAAATTAAACTCATTTTATTTACGGTTGAAACTAGAATTGAATATTCCCTAAAGGCTTTAAAAAGTACATAACTTTTACGCAGTATTTCTTTAATGACATTGAAATTATGAATCAATACTTCGTTATTTGTTGATGTATGATGTTCGGTTCGTGGAATTCTTGTGAATTTCGCAAAGTACGAATGATGTTATCTGAAAAAGTTTCGGGTACATCGATGATGAAAGTGTAAAATCAAATATATACTTGATTTATTATGAATTGGAATTTGTTGAATTGCGACAGAGATTGTAGTTAACGCTGGTTAAGTTGCGGCCGAAGGATGTACATTATTGCATATTTGTAATATGAATTAACCGAGTAGTTAAGATTCACACACAATAGCTTAGCACGGAAAGATTTATTTCAATATATATATATATATATATATATATATATATATATATATATATATATATATATATATATATATAATATGCATATAATTTCTTCAGAGGGAATGAGTTAATTCTTCATAACTCGTTGATACAATATACACGTTATTGATTTGTAATGATGTCCACAGTGATTCTTGAACTGACAGAGTTTGTGATGTTATCGGTGTTGTTGATTCGGATGTTGACTGTACTGACGATGCTGGTAACGCTGACGGTACTGTTGATACTGTTGGTAAAGCAAGTTTAGCTTGTTAATCACACACCATTTTTGTCAGGGTTTCTACTCTTCCTTCTATCATTTTGGTTCGCTTAATTGATTTATGGTTAGGGCTAGATTAGATAATCTCTAAGACTTTAGAGATTACATAATCGCCGCGGAATGTTTCTCCAATGAAGTTATGAATTAATACTTCGTCAGTTATTGTTGTTGGTACTCCTTGGTATCTATGGTGCGTATGACGTTGATGCTCGTGGGACAGATTGTGAAGTTGAGGTTTACGAAGCGGTTGTGGTTGGAGGTGGTAATGGTACTATTGGCGTTGATGATGGTGGTACTGGTTATGCTGCTGATGCTGCTGCTGGTGTTTGTAATCTCTGCACCATATTCTCCAAAGCCACTACCCTAGCGCGAAGCTCGTTGACTTCTTCTATTACACCGGGGTGATTGTCGGTTCGGACGAGCGGATAAATAAAATCTAAAATTTGATGTAATATATAATCATGACGAGATACTCTGGAAATGAGCGAGAAAATGGTGTTTCGGACAGGTTCACCGGTAAGTGCTTCAGGTTCTTCGTCAAGAGGGCAGTGTGGTGGATGGAAGGGATCACCTTCTTCTTGTCTCCAATGATTGAGGAGGCTACGAACCCATCCCCAATTCATCCAGAATAGGTGATGACTGATTGGTTGATCTATTCCAGTCACACTGCTTTCGGAGCTTGAATGGGATTCCATTTCAGAATCTGAGTGACTTGAACTGATGACGAATTCCATTTCGTACGATTGGATAAAGGATTTTTTTTTTCGATATGAAATGATTTTGGCTAACGGATGGTATTCTAATTACATAGAATATATATATATATATATATATATATATATATATATATATATATATATATATATATATATATATATATATATATATATATATATATATATATATATATATATATATATATATATATATATATATATATATATATATAGATAAAAAGATTTCGTAGATTACGGAGGACTTTGCGGGATATGCCAGGCAAAGTTTAAAGTAACAGATACGATAAGATATGATTTAGCAGATATGCTAAGATATGAATTTTTGTCTATACACTATTCATGTAATCAATGCAGCAAGACGTGTCTTAGACTAAAAATGATAAGCAGGTAATTTCCTGAGGATGATAAGTAGTTAATTTTCGACACAAAATGATAAGCAAAACTTTTGACATGCAGACACGGTCGAAGTCCAGACTCACTAATGCATCCTATCGACTTATCAGTTAGACACACTAATGCAGACCTGGTTCGCTAAGACCACCGCTCTGATACCAACTGAAAGGACCCGTTCATATACATTATAAACGATTCACAATAGTTGATTACATTGCGAGGTATTTGACCTCTATATGATACATTTTAAAAACATTGCATTCGTTTTTAAAAGACAAACTTTCTTTACATCGAAAATTGACAGGCATGCATACCATTTCATAATATCCACTATCCAACTATAAATTGATTTAATAATAATCTTTGATGAACTCAATGACTCGAATGCAACGTTCTTCGAAATATGCTATGAAAGACTCCAAGTAATATCTTTAAAATGAGCAAATGCACAGCGAAAGATTTCTTTAACACCTGAGAATAAACATGCTTTAAAGTGTCAACCAAAAGGTTGGCGAGTTCATTAGTTTATCATAATCATTTATTTCCATCATTTTAATAGACCACAAGAATTTCATTTCCAGTTCTCATAAATATACGTCTCATGCATAGAGACAAAAATAATCATTCATATGGTGAACACCTGGTAACCGACATTAACTAGATACATATAAGAATATCCCCTATCATTCCGGGATCCTCCTTCGGACATGATATAAATTTCGAAGTACTAAAACATCCGGTACTTTGGATGGGGTTTGTTAGGCCCAATAGATCTATCTTTAGGATTCGCGTCAATTAGGGTGTCTGTTCCCTAATTCTTAGATTACCAGACTTTAATAAAAAGGGGCATATTCGATTTCGATAATTCAACCATAGAATGTAGTTTCAATTACTTGTGTCTATTTCGTCAAACATTTATAAAAGCGCATGTATTCTCAGTCCCAAAAATATAAAGGGTAAAAAGGCAAATGAAACTCACCATACTGTTATTCGTAGTAAAAATACATATAACGTCATTGAACAAGTGCAAGGTTGGCCTCGGATTCACGAACCTAAATTAATTATATATATTTATGTGTTAGTCAATATTTGTCTAATAAATTAGGTCAAGTCATAGTGTACCACAATCCTAATGCTCGAGACTAATATGCAAAAGTCAACAAAAGTAAATTTGACTCAAAATAATTTCCAAAAATCTATACATGATTAATATATAGTTTAAATATCGTCATTTTATATTTTTAAATATTTTTAAAAGATTTATTAGAGTAAATAATATAATTTATTTATTAATAAATAAAATTTAATATTAAATTTATATAATAAAATATACTTTTATATATATTAAGTAATAAAATTTATAGGGTTCATTTAATATCATAAAGATAATATGATAGGTATTATTAAAGTAAGTTATTACACGTAGTAAAATATGTTTGTATCACATATTTATTTGATAAAATAATATCTATAATGATAGTAAGTAAAAGTTGTATTATTTTGTAATAATAATTATTATTATAAAAATATCAATATTTATAATTAATAAGATGACATTATGATAAAACGATAATTCTAATTATGATAACTTTAATATTTACGATAATTTTTAATATTATCTTTAAAATAATAATTCTATTTAAAATAATAATAATAATGATATTTTATAGTAACAATGACATTTCTATTAAAATGATAATCTTTGTTAAAATGATAGTTTTAATACTAACGATACTTTTAATAATAATAGTAATGATAAAAATAATAAGAACGATAATTTTATCTAAATCAATATCTTATAATATTTTAATTTCATCATGATACTCTTACTCATTATTTCCTAATCGTTTCGTTTAATAGCTTTTAATCGTCTTTTATATCGTGTTCATAATAATGATAATAATAGTAATCAAAATAATTAGGTGTTAGAAATATTTGTTTTAATTACACTAATATTAATAATGATAGTTACTATAACATTATTAATGATAATACTAATAATTATCTTAATGATAATATAGTAATAATAATAATAATAATAACAATAACAATAACCATTTTTAAATAATGATATATATATTAATAATGATAATAATAATAATAATACTAATAATAATAATAATAATAATTGGATAATAATAATAATACTAATTATAACTTTAACGATAATAACGATAGTAATAATAAAAAAAATAACAATTTTTAATGATAAATCCCTTTTATTGATAAAGATAATAATAATGATAATAATAAGATAAAACTAGAACGACGATAAAAACGACGATAATAATAATCATTTTTAATAAAAATATCGAAAATTCAATTGATTATAACTTCTAATCCGTTCATCGAAACCATTCGATATCTAAAGGAAAAGTTCTTAATTTTTCGCTAGTTTTCCAAGGACATGCATATCTTATACCTTATCTCAACCGCAAGTGTAACTAATTCAAGATTCAACCTAACCTGTCTAAGGGCAATATCAAAAGTACAAGCATGCATAATCCTAAATACTCGAGCACTAGTCAGGGATACACTATTAGTATGAAAAAGTTAAATTATGAGTACTCACGTATCAATATTGAGATTCAATATTGCAGAAAAGGTACATAGACGCAACGGAAATAATAAACACTATATTGACCTCACGAGCATACCCATGAACCATACTCAATCACCTCCAAAGCTATAACCCATAATTTCCTTAATCCTATCCTACTCGAAAAACAATTTTGAAATCACTCGGACAGCACTCCGTCGTAATATTTTATGTATACTAATAATATCTTGAAATAATACGGAGTAAATATATATATGTAAATCGATTGAGAGAGTTTAGAGAAAAATATTTTCAAGTTTCTATGAAATAATGAAACCTATTGAATTCTATTTATAATAGATTTTTGAATTATTAAAGTGAATTATTAAAGTATGAATTATTAAAGTGAATTATTAAAGTATGAATTATTATAGTGAATTATTAAAGTATAAATTATTAAAGTGAATTATTAAAGTATGAATTATTAAAGTGAATTATTAAAGTTAAAGTAAAGTAACAATAAAGTAAAGGTAAAGTTTAAGTATAGTAAAAGTATAAAACTATGTACGTATAATACGCGTATAAATATATATAATATTAATTTAAATTGTTATATATATTTAATAAAATAAAATATAAATATCGTTATCTTTATCTTTATCATACTAGTTAAGTAATGAGTTGTCAAATGTGGTTCTAGATATTTATAAAAGTTATATACGTTTTAATAATAAAGTTCTTTTTAAACTGAAAACGTTTTTGTACGTTTGAAACTAAATAGATCAATCGAGTCTTTATAAGATTCAATCTTCCACTATCCTTTGTCTAGTTCTCAATGATTGACAATTTGTTCTTATTTATAAATCACTTTACCATTTTTTGAATATTGTTAAAATGGAAAGATTTCTCAAATCAACGTGGGCCTTTCAACAGAGACTTGTAATCATAATTCAATATATCTGATAATTCAATCATTTGATCTTATCTTCTAATTCCATTGATAAACATTTTGAAATAGATACAATCATATAAAGTATTTAATCTAATATTTTGTTTACGTTTCAAGTTATAATATATATACACATATACATATATAATCATATTCGTTTAATGGTTCGTGAATCGTTGGAACTTGGTCGAGGTTGAATGAATGTATGAACATAGTTTAAAATTCTTGAAATTTAACTTAACAAATATTGCTTATCGTGTCGGAAACATATAAAGATTAAAGTTTAAATTTGGTTGGAAATTTCCGGGTTGTCACAGACGAGCCCTCATTCGAATGGTTCGCTACAGTTGGCGGATGAAATATATTTTCGGGTATAGTGTAGGTTCTAACACTATGATAACGGGGTTCGTATACAGTTAAGTCTTAATAATTGGGTGCTCCACAAACGTACAACATCTTTGGAATGCAAACGATTTGGATAATCAACTTCATACAAAATCTTGTGGTTTAAAAACAACGTTTACAAATACACCTATGATTTCACCAACGTTTTTCGTTGACAGTTTTCTATATGTTTCTCAGGTTCATACTTGGCTACTTGATACATACTTCCGCACACTTTAATTACTTGCTTGGGGTTAGCATACATGCATACGCTAGTGATAGCACCTTTGGATTCAAACTTAATGTTTACATGCATACGCTATTGATAGCATTCGTGATTTTTAACTTATATTATGTCGCAAGTTATTTCATTTATACTTTACAAATTCTGTAAACTTAACCGTTTGGTAACTTAAAACTTTGCAAGTCATACACGTTTCAAATGAATGCGACATAATTTTGGTCAAACGCGTCTCATTTAGGGACTATGACCACGTAACGGTACCTAAGTTGACGGCGCCGTCAATGGCGATTTTGTCGGGTCGTCACATGTGGTATCAGAGTGTTGGTTGTAGGGATCTAGGATATGCATTACTGTGTCTGACATGATCGTTAGGACGCATTAGTGAGTCTAGACTACAACCTGATAGTTAGCCATTGCATTCTGACATACATTTGCTATAGATAGCACTTACTTGACTACTTGTGCATTAATACCTGAAACTTTCTACGGTGAACTTCTTAATTGTACCTAAACCTCGTTAGGTACAATTGGGGTTGGTACAATTGGAAAACCATTCTTGCTTCTTATGAACGGGGCGGGTTAAATATCGGGTTGTTAAAGGCTAAAAATCTAGCCTTATTGGGGAAATTGTGGTGGCGTTTTCGGGTGGATAACAATTCTTTTTGGGTCAATATTATCAAAAGTATATATGGTAGGGACGGGGGGTTGGGTCATTCGAATGAGAACCTGACTTTTAGAAAAGGATCGGTTGGGTCATTCGAATGCTATTCAAATACCTGACGAAACACAACATCATCTTTGAAAACTCCTTCTTAAAAATAGTATGTAATGGGTACAACACATCGTTTTGGAAGGAGATTTGGCATAACAATCACATGTTGCAAGAGAAATTTGGTAGGATTTTCAGGTTAGATGCACAAGAAGACGCTCTCTTCTCCGAACGTTTGATTCAAGATGGCACTTCGTGGAATTTCAACTGGAATTGGAAACATACTCCAAGGGGCAGATCAGCAGCTGAAGTTCTCAAGCTTGAAGATTATCTCAGGAACTTTGTCTACTCTATTGGCGAGTCAGATAGATGGGAATGGGTGATGCATAACAGAAGGTTTTTCACAACTCAAGCATTCACTGAAATTTTGAATAAACATATGCTAAATCATATGGCTGAGAGGACTGCTACATTATGCAATAGTTATCTTCCGCTAAAAGTGGGAATTTTTATTTGGAGAACGAAAATGAGAAGGTTGCCGGTACGAGTGGATTTGGACAAGCGAGGCATTGATCTGGACTATGTTCGTTGTCCGGTTTGTAACACAGATTTGGAATCTGGGGACCATGTGATGCTCTCGTGTCAATTCGCAAAAGAATTATGGGATAGGGTCTTTCGTTGGTGGAACTCAAGCAATCACAATTATTCGAGTTTGGATGACATGTTTAAAGGCAAAAGAATATCTGGGAGCTTGGTGGTTGACTGTAAATTGTGTCAAGCAGTGGAATGGGTTTGCAGGTACATCATATGGAACAACCACAATTCTAAGGTATTCGGTAAGAAGTGTTGGAGCGTTCCTTTAGCTCTCGCTGAGATCCAAGTCAAATCCTTCCAATGGATTTCCAATCGCTCAAATCGGCTTTCTTTAGACTGTAACAAGTGGATTACAACTCCTCATGCTTATGATGATCACGGCTAATCAAGTTGTTTAATTATCGAGTCTATTATTGTCGTGTTTGTCGAGTCTTTAGTTGTATCTGATAGTCCTTGTCGCTGTATGTTGTTGAGCATTGTCTAATTTCAATGAATTTGTTTTGCTGCCTTCCACAAAAAAAATATATAAGATAAAATGGATTTACTTACAAAAGTAGTTAAATGATTATTTTAAAAGACGTTGAATTATTATTACAAATGTTATTATTTTAAAGAACTTTTATATTCAATTGAATAATGACCACACAATAACAATTTGTAGTCAATTTGAAAATTTGTCCCTCCTTATGCAACACACAATTCATGTATTCACATAGGATTCTGTTTACCACAAATTTTGTCCAAGATCAATGGTGACTCACATTCATTATATTTTCGTTAACTAATGTCTTAATTAGCACTTAGGGTTAACAAAATAAAATAAAAATAAAACCGAGTTAAACCTATTTACAAGCGATATAGGTTAACAAAATAAATATGTCTTAACTAGTACGGGTGAAATATTTTACCGAAAACATATTGTTTTGTACAATGATAATCAATTAAATACACATAATGTAGATGTTTAAAATGATTGCACAAAAAAATAATTGCTAAACAAAGGTGTGTAATAATCGCCATGTTGTTTATATATGTTAACATCATCTAATAGAGTTTTAGTTAAAAATTTTGAAATTACAAATTAAATTAATTAAATTTAAGAATTAAACACTTACAAAAACTAAAAATGGCGTTCAAAATGTAATTTCAAAAAAATAGAATAAGAAAAATGATCAATATAGAGTGATGCTACAATTCGATACGATATGAAAAATTGTGTTTTAAAGCGTCAAACAACACTCTTTCCTTCCATCAATGTTATGTTAATATTGTATTGTAGTTTTGTAGCATATTAATGATCATTAGTTATAAATGAATATAAAGATATCTAGATATAAGAAAATAAATCCTTATAATAGAGATAGCCAAAGAGCTGATAAAAGAGTATTATTCTATTTTATTCCTGAAACATGAGGTTTGTTATATATTAGATCATTTGTCATAGAATTATCACTATGAATTTTGAGATACTTTTTGAGTTAGCTTGCTAAAAATGGTTTTTGATTAGAATTAGAAGAATAACATTTATTCAAAGAATGACATTATAATAGAACAATATTTGATCTTATAATGTGAATTATGGTAAGTATATGGAGCCTTCTTTACCGAACGATAAAAGAAAAATCAGTTATCCACTCAAAAGATTAAATTGTCTTCTTTTCTTTTATTTGAAAGCAGATAGACTGCTTTTAGAAAACCTCCGGTAAATAAATTAACATAATATAATAACATTGTATGTAATGTTGTGATGGTATTATCTCTCTAATAAATCTGGGTTTTTGAAAAATAAAAAACTAAAATGGTGAAACGACTCTTTTGGTCAAGATGAATAATAGATTTGGGCATTTCTTATACTATAATATGTATGTATGTATTTATGTATTGTATGTGTCTGTCAGGGCTGTCTCTTTAATTTTGACGGCCATGTTCGTAAACAAAAATAGGCCCTTAAAAAATTAAATCTTTCAGTAATTATAAATTAATTTTTTAAATTCATGATTTGGGAACTAACTACAAATTAAAATTTTTATCTCAATGATATTGTTTCACGTTATATATTAATGACTAGTGAAATGACCCGTGGAATCACGAGTTTGTTTAAACGAAACAGTTTAATGATATGTTTTAGGTATTAAGTGAACGTAAATGCTAAAGTTATTTAGTTTAATGACCCGTGGAACCACAGAATCCGACTAAGAAACTCGTCAGCTAAACATTTCATCAAACACCTAAAATGCATATTAAACAATCCACATCCAATAATAAGAGATAATATTGGTTGTCATTTTATTTTAAAAGTGTAAATTAAAATATAAATTTAGAATTGGTTTCGTTGTGCCTAGCTTTTATACTCTCTCGTACTCAATTCAAAATAATTTATTAAAATAATTCAAAATTATTTAACTTTAATAATTAAAATAATTATTAATAAAATTTAATAATAATAATCAATTAATAAGATTTAATTTTAATTCAAATTTTTTTAGATTAATGACATCATCAACTATGCTTAAATTTTTTTCTTTTTCTTTTTGATTTTTTCTTAATAAATAAATTAACCTAATAATGACATCATCATTATAGGATTTTAATACAAACTATAGATAGATTTCTTAACAAATAAATTAATCTAATAATGACATCATCATTATAGGATTTTAATACAAACTATAGATAGATGGGTTTGGCTAAGTAGTGCCTTAAGAAAATAAGATAAGGAATAGTAAATACACTTAAAATTTCCATTTATAACTTAAAGTTTACTTATTAAACTCATGCATTACTATTTATACGAAATATTAATTACTGGTACAATTTATATTAATTTTGAAAAAATTGTAGTATCTTGATTGTGTTTATTATGTGCCCTTAGTATTTCCCATTTTGTTTATACATGAGTCTATAGCTGAACATCGTCTAATAAACCATAATTTTCTTGATTTCATTATTTACATAGCACACTATCTAGTTAAGAAATACAAACAATAAATCCCCTTTTTAGATGACACGCCACATTTTCTAAAAGTGGTCAAACAAATCAAAACCATATGAGCAAAAAAGTCATATCAAATCCCAATACACAGTAGATTAATTATCTCAAACGGAAAAACATTATGCTTTATGCTAATCAATAATTACATCACCTTTTAATTTAAACGAATCATTTTTTACAAGTGAATTATCAACACCAGAAAGATTGAATGTCCTTGAATACAAATCCACAAAAAAGTTGTCCATAATATCACGATAAACCGGACACGTTAATCTTGCATAGTAATGAAGAACCTCTTCGATATCAAGAACAAGATCAAGGTCGTTATATCCATCCATCATCTCCAACTCTTTTAATTTTCTAGTAACCAAACACATTGATGATTCCACTTGATGATCATGATCATCTTTCTCATATTTTTCAGAATATTTCTTCTTGTTATCTTGTTTCGTGCCATCAACTTGATTTTGATTGATGATCAAGTTTGGTTCTTTATGATTCATGATACTACTTGTTTGATCTTGGCTAATTTCGGCCGCATTTGTATGGTTGTTGGTTGTTTTTTCCGATACTTTATAGTGGCGGTTGGAGTGGTTTGTGTGTGGTATAACGCCACTACGGGTGCCGGAGCATGAAAAGGGGTTACATGGTGGTGTTTTGTGTAGCCTTTGGTAGCCTCTTGGAAAATAAGATTTGAAGTTTTCTATGGTATTTTTGAAGAACCTTTTGGTATTGGAGTAAGTAATTCTTAGAAGCATTTTTACAAGATTTTATTTTTTTTGTGTGCTTAACAAAAAATGGATTGAGAGATAGAAGTGAAAGTGGGTTGTGGTTTAACCGTTTAGGTACGAAGTGGAAATATGTTTAGAAGTTTAAATAAGGATGGAGATTAGAGAGTGATTGGGTTATGTTAGAGGTAATGGAAAGTGATAATCTTATCTATCCACCTTTTACTCATAGTGGGCGGATGGTTTTTGCACATTTTTATTGTTTTTTTTTTATCGGATCAGTCTTGTAAATCTTCTTATTTCTTCCTGAGATCTCTCGAAAATTTCGTTTTTAAAAAAGGTAATCGAGACGAGAGGTCCATCTCCCGAGATTTCTGGGTCAGTGGAGTCAAACTTGGTCAAAGCCACGATTTCTCAAATTGTTTTTGCTCATTTCTCGAATTTCTCGTAAAATCTCGTAATTTGTCACTCATTTCTCGATTTTTTTTTTTGTAAATCTCGTAATAATGTATATAAATATACATATATTTATTTATATATATAAATTTATACTAAAAACATTAAAAAGTAGTCAACGTCCGAGATTTTCCCAAGATTTTTTCGAGAAGCCGGGATCTCCTAAAAATGTCCAAACGAGATCTCCCCGAGATCCGAGTTCTCCACAACCATTTGGAAATTAAAGCCAATTTTTTGGTTGAAGAAATCCAATATTTAAACCCCGGATCCATATAGAAGAAGTAATTTCCCATTTATCCGAATCCACTTTGGAGAACTCACGCGACCCACCCATAAAAATTTACGTCTTAAACTCTCAAGAACTTTTAACACACACGAAGAAGCACGATAGAGCGAGAAAAAAATACAAAGAAAAACTATTGAGAACTGACTTGACTAAGGTTAACCATTCGGTCCCCGTGCCTTTGAGAACTGACTTGACTAAGGTTAAAACCATTCGGACCCAGTGCCTTTGAACTTCCACAATCCTTAATCGCTTCCCAGGCAACTGCTTCGCTAAAAGGAGATTCGAGATGATTAGCAACATCTGAGACAGTTTATTTATGGTCAGATTTTCAATTACTAGGTTGTTGCTATCTTCCTCATTAAACCGCCTCTTGACGAAATCAAAAATCTCCGATTTTATAAACTCCGAGTTTTCATCCCATTCACCATTAATGGTAAGCCCTTAGATATTGTTTTTTGCTTGTCTTCTTCTTATTATGGAGTGAAAAAATGATCTACCTTGCTAACTTAATTCTATCATCGCTTAATCACATGAATTTCCTTCCTCCAAGAAAAAATCTGTCAATCTAGATTTATCAATAAAGTTATTAAAGGTTTCAGCTCTATGCACATGAAACACATAGTTAAATATTTCAGACAGATCCTGAACTTCGTTAAAATCTCTGCAAAGAACCCACTATGTGTCTTCGCTAGTAATCAGACTTTCAAGTTTAGACCACATCTTGATTTTATCTCTATCATTGTGAGGTCCATAAGCATTCACGATGTTGGACTCTTGATTCGAACCAATCCACTTCCCTTTTATTGCCACGTAAAATTTTTCTATAATTTTATCAACCACTTTGAAGTAACTGTTATCTCAGATAAGTAACATACCCCAAATTTCCCTGCCATCTGTTTTTGGATATACCTGAATTGACTACAACAGTACAACTCCCACGATAATTCCACCCAATTCGATTCAACAAAATGACACTTTGTTTTCTGAAACACAACAATGTTGGGTCTTTCTGACCTACACAAGCTCCTTAGCACTTACTACGTATTATTTTATTATCATGTGAACATAATATTCAGGACACAATTTTTACGGTCATGCTAAAAACATAAAAAGTGACATGTACCACTACCACGTCCCTTTTTAGGGATGAATTTATTAGCTTTCACTTTTTGATGATGGAGTTGGTGCGTCCCCCCTCTTTAGGGATAAATTTTGGAGCGGTTGTTTGTTAAAGTTTACTTTATCGATCAAGGTAGCATTTGAAAATTTGTTCTTTTGCTAAAAATATCATACGTATCATGTATAGTATAATAATAATAATTGCACAGTATTTCTTTTATCTATATCTGTGATTGTTCTATGGGACTTCAAAATTACGCGATGTTGTATAGAATACGTGTTGCATATGTTAACCTACTATGAAACATAATTAAAAACAAATAGAATATAGACAAAAAATTATGTTTTCGGATGATTAGGTGAAGACAAATTGGCATCTTGGAATAATTAGAATAATTTTGGCAAATAATAATAATAATATAATAATAATAATAATAGTAAGAATAATATTTTTTTATGATCCACAAAAGTTAGGAGGAACACGCGTTGAATGAATCGGCTACAACGTTTGTCTGATGGTGAATGGTGAGCCGGATCTACATATTTTACCAAAGTTAATATTAGTATTAAATAAATTAAAATCGCCAAAGTATGACATGATAAAATTAAAAGAAATTGATCGTTTGTATTGATAACTTTGATTATTTGATACATATTGAATTAGTTTGTATGCTTACAAGAGATTGGTGTTTTATACACAAAGTATCCTAACAGTTATTTCTTAATATGGGATGGCTCCGATACTACTTTGGAACCCCATGTACAAATGATGAAATCTGCTGAATTGTTGCTGCACTTTGACCCGTTGTATTGGCTGCTAGTTGATCTTGTGACATGTCTAAAAGGGAAATGATGAACTTAGCTTTCTGATCCCCAAAAGTTAAATTACCAAAATAGGTAATTTGACTTCTTTGTTTTGTTCATGTTGTTAGAACCCCGAGAGAGGAGTAATACGAGTTTCCCTAGCCTTATGGAGGATCCTTTATACGAGGCTATATAAAGGATCTAAGGCTCCCTAGATTAGCTAAGTTTAGCCACTGTTATGTAGAGATTTCAAGAGAGCCGTGGAAGTCAATCTTGACCGATTGACTTTCTCTCTCAATCTTAATGGTTATTCTTCACATTCATGGTATTCATGAGATCTAGGATCCTACAATTGGTATTAGAGCTTAGGCCTTCATCACATGAAGGAGATCTTTATGAATATTCATGAATGTTTTCCCTCCACCTTCAAACCTTCAAACACAAACACATATATCTTCAACCAACCTTCAACCAAATCTTCAAACCTTCATCATCTTCATCATGAAGATATGAAGATCTTCGAAATTTTTTCGAAAAATTTTCAAAAAATTTTTCGATACCGAATCTCACCAAAACACAAACACAACAAAATGAGATTCATTCGTTACCGAATCTCATTTACCGAATCTAAACCGAAATTTATCCAAATCACTTTTCAAATTACACCGACACTTATTCATATCAATTTATCCATAACATAATTTCAAAATAACAAATCAAGCTTCTCATTCATATTTCATATTTTTGCTACATTACTCGTACTAGTTTCTCATTCATCATCAAGCTTAAAATTCAACTTCAGCAATTATTGATGATTGACACTATTCAAGCTCAGAAACATGATCTATATGCAAATCCTAGTCTTCGATGATTAACAATTCCAGTTTACAACAACAAATTCGAAGGAATTGATCTCGTGTTCTTCACTTCAACAAAAACGAACATGATTTGAGCTCTGGATCGTTTCGGAACGAAATCGAGCAAAGTATAAGTGCAGAGTTGTTTATTTTCATCTCGTGAAAGTGTATGAAGAATCTCAGATCTCAATTCGAAGTATCAATGTGACGACCCGGAAATTTCCGACCAAATTTAAACCTAACCTTTATATGTTTCCGACACGATAAGCAGAATTTGTAATGTTGAATCTCAAAAAGTTTGGAACTACATTCATGTAATCAATTACCCTTTGACCGTGTTTGACGATTCACGAACAATTATGTGTATATAGATATGTATATATAATATATAATAACTGAAAACATTAACAAAGTATTTGATATATATGATACTTTACATGAACGTATTTGTTTCGATATATTTATCGACAGATTTAAGAGATAATATCAAATGATTGAATTATCAGATACATGATGATATGATTATGGGCCAATGTTATGAGGTCCACTGTGATTTAAGAAATCTATTCTTTTTGACAATATTCGGAAAATGGTAAAGTGATCTATAAGTAAGAATGTGGAGTGTAAATAACTTAGATGTTGAATATCGACAAGTTAAGTAACTCGACATTTTTCATTAAGATGATTTCATACGTTTATTAAACCTTTGGACTTTATCCCATGCTTCACCAACAGACTGTAATTTAAAAACTTGAAACCTATTATGAATATATATAATTCTACTTTTCTAAAATGTTTTATGATATAACGATTTAAATTAATATTAAATATATTTATACGCGTATTATACGTACATAGTTTTATACTTTTACTATACTTTAACTTTACCTTTACTTTACTTTTACTTTACTTTTACTTTACTTTAACTTTAATAATTCACTTTAATAATTCACTTTAATAATTCATACTTTAATAATTCACTTTAATAATTCATACTTTAATAATTCACTTTAATAATTCAAAAATCTATTATAAATAGAATTCAATAGGTTTCATTATTTCATAGAAACTTGAAAATATATTTCTCTAAACTCTCTCAATCGAATTACATATATATATTTACTTAGTATTATTTCAAGATATTATTAATATACATAAAATACTACGACGGAGTTATATTCAGACGATTTCAAAATAAGTTTTCAAACGGGATAGAGCTAAGAAAATTATGGGTTATAGCTATGGAGGTTATGGGTATTGTTCGAGGGTATTGCTCGTGAGGTCAACCTAACGTTTATCATTTTCGTTGCGTCTACGTACTTTCCTGCAATATTGAATCACAATATTGATACGTGAGCATTCATATCTTATTTTTTTTTTTATTCATAGTGTATCCTTGACTAGTGCTCGAGTATATATGATTATGCATGTTTGTATGCTTAGTTTCGTCGTTAAATAGTTTATGATAAATCACGAATTTGATACATATGCTACTGAGATAAGGTATATGATATGCATGTCGTTAAAAAGCTAAAGAAAAATTAATAACTTTTCATTTAGAAATCGTGTGGGTTCGATGAACGGATTAAAAGATATGGCCAACTGAATTATTATTAATTTTAATAATATTATTAAAACTATTATTATAATTGTTATCAGTTGATGTTATTACTAAAATTATCTTTATTACTAAAAATTAATATTTTTATTGAAACTATCATTTTATTATTTGTATCATTATTATTATTATCAATATTATTTAATCAAATAAATATGCGTACAAAGATATTTTTACCACACGTAATATAATTACATTAATAATACATACCACTATATTTTTATGATATCAAGTGAATTTTATAAATTTTATTACTTGAGATATATAAAAGTATATTTTTATCATATATGAATTTAAATATAAATTTTTATTTATTAATAAATGACTTGCATTATTTAGTATAATAAGATCTGATAAATATATTTAAATATATAAAACGACTATATATAAGTTATATAATAAACATGTATAGATTTTGGAAGTCATTTTGGGTCAAGTTGACTTTTGTTGACTTTTGCATGTCGGTCTCGAGCATTAGGATTGTGATACACTACGACTTGACTTAAATTGTTAGACAGATATTGACCAACATATAAATATATATACTTAATATAGGTTCGTGAATCCGAGACAAACCCCGCACTTGTTCAGTTCTGTCACATACATAATTGCTACGAAATACAGTATTGTGAGTTTCATTTGCTCCCTTTTTAATTGCTTTTGCAATATATATTTTTGGGCTGAGAATACATGCGTTGTTTTATAAATGTTTTACGAAATAGACACAAGTACTAAAACTAATTCTACGTGGGTTTAAACCAGAAATATACCCTTAGCTTGGTAACATTAAACTACTTGTCTATGTACGGTAGGCGCGAATCCTAAAGATAGATCTATTGGGCCTGACAAACCCCATCCTGACTATGGGATGCTTTAGTACTTCGAGGTTATATTAAACACACCTGATCTGGTGTACTTCAGAGGGTAAAACATGAACGTTAAGGCTTGTTACCGGGTGCCTACAACTTATAGAATACTTTTATACACTTGCGAGTGTACATATATTTATAAACAGAAATCTTGTGGTCTATTACTATTACGAAAATGATTGATTATGATAAACTAATGAACTCACCAACCTTTTGGTTGACACTTTAAAGCAAGTTTATTCTCAGGTATTAAAGAAATCTTCCGCTGTGCATTAGCTCATTTTAAGGATATTACTTGGAGTCATTCATGGCATATTTTGAAAGACGTTGCATTCGAGTCATTGAGTTCATCAAGATTATTATTATGTCAATTATAGTTGGATGTATTTTGAAATGGTGTGCATGCCATCAACTTTCGTTGTAAAGAAAGTTTGTCTTTTAAAACTGAATGCAATGTTTGTAAAATGTATCATATAGAGGTCAAAATACCTCGCGATGTAATCAACTATTGTGAATCGTTTATAATGTATATGAACGGGTCCTTTCAATCAAATTCGAATTTCGAAGTCAAACATTCGGATGAAAAAGTCAACTACTATGTTCATGCTCGAATTCATCTCTTATGTATTGATTCAGGTTCTGTTATTGATTTTCGAGCATTCGGTTTTGAATATGCAACAACTTTGATGAAGATATCAGCGGCTAAAGTGTACTAGATCTTCAAATTCGATTTCATGTTCATATGTTACAACCGGGACTGTTCATCGAATGCTTCTACTGCATATTGCTGTTATAGATCGAAGTTTTTCATGAATTATGTTCAATGATGATGCAGGAATATATACGAATTAAATTGGAATCTCAATTTGATGATTCGTGATGACTGTTGTTCATCTGGCTAGCGATTGATAACATTGAACCAGATTTGGTAGCTAATAGATGGTTACTGATTTGGTATTTCATGTATATACTGATTCGGTATGGTAGATTACTTAACTCGGTAACTCAATCGATATATGAGTTGCATCGCATTCGGTATGGTAGCTCTTGATGTGGATTCGGTAAAGGTAGATGATTGAACCTGTTGAACAAAGGGAAACAGATTCATATTCGGTACATGTATCACATAATATTTGGGGAAGTATTCTGTTCACATTGGGCTTTCACACCTATTCTTGGATCTACCGAATCCATTCAAGGCCCAAGATGATGATGCATTAAGTTTGAGCCAACCGAATCTTACAAGCCCAACCAAATCTGGTTTTCACTTTAAGCCTACCGAATCTGGAAATTGGTTGTCCACCTTTTTGGCCTGATTTCATAAAATTTACAAGATTGGTCCCTGACAGCTTTAATGATTTTGCAAGGACAGTCCAATATCGAATCTTGATCAAATTTAACAGTTTTAACCCCTGAAGCTTATCAGAATTTTTACGATTGGTCCTATACCGAATCTGGACCTCCAAAGCTTATTTTTCAATTATTTTCGAGGCTCGGATTTACACGGCTTTTCTCATGCGTGTTCTTTATGATATTTTGGAGATTTGCCGAACACGTCAACCATTTTATACAATGACGCTCTTATTTCATACGATATTCATGCGAGCATCATTGTGGCGGAGATATGTATATGGTTGATGTGCGTGTGACTTCTATACATGTACGGTATAGGACTCGGACTTCAAAGAAAGAATTGTTTGTTTGGGGGGAGCTAGAGACTCGAAGAAGATCCTACATCATATGGGGAGTTTTCTTATGACTAGTATCGAAAGTACTCTTTGGAACGATGAAAGTTCAAGAGGCGTGTCTCGGTATTGAAACCGACGGTATATATGTCATGACACTTTGATGAGAGCCCATGTACTTTGAGGGGGGAGCTTCTAAAGTTTCGAAACGACTTCTCAATGTAAGCAAATTCTAAAGACATATCACAACTAAGTCAAGGGAGGGATTGATAGTAACATATTTAGTTTGTGATGTGTTCTTCAATGCGCATTCCGCTGTGCAAACTCAAAGACCGTTGAAAGAGCAAAGATATCACGATGAAGTTCAAGTCTCAAACAAAGTCAAAAGAAGATTGTTAGCGTGACAATTTGAGGATCTAGGGGGAGGTTGAAGCGTAATGATTGACCAAGACGATGTTAGAGATGCGAATTCATTTGATGATTCAAAATGAAGATTCAAGATCTTCATCAACGGTCGTACATCATTCGGGGGGGAGTTAGTTAGCAATAGTTGATTCTTTCCTTGTAATGTTGTATGTTTACTAGGGAGTTAGTTTTTGGAAACCCGTCTCACTCCTGGGGGAGATTGTTAGAACCCCGAGAAAGGAGTAATACGAGTTTCCCTAGCCTTATGGAGGATCCTTTATACGAGGCTATATAAAGGATCCAAGGCTCCCTAGATTAGCTAAGTTTAGCCACTGTTATGTAGAGATTTCAAGAGAGCCGTGGAAGTCAATCTTGACCGATTGACTTTCTCTCTCAATCTTAATGGTTATTCTTCACATTCATGGTATTCATGAGATCTAGGATCCTACACATGTATTCAAACACTCTCCCTCAAGTTGAATAGTGGGATTTTCAATGTTCAACTTGTGGAGAACGTCACTGAAGAGTCTACCGTTGACAGATTTAGTGAGTATGTTAGCTAACTGATCTTCTGATCTAAATGACAGAAGAGAAATGATTTCGCCATCTAGCTTTTCTCTAATAAAATGTCGATCGATTTCAACATGTTTGGTACGGTCATGTTGAATAGGATTTTCTGAGATGGCAAATGTTGCTTCATTATCGCAGAAGATTTGAATTGCTTCATTTGGTGGAAAGCCTATCTCTGTTAGCAATTTCTTGATCCATAAAGCTTTGACTACTCCTTTTGTTATACCTCTAAAGTCTGACTCGGCACTTGAAGGTGACACAACCTTTTGTTTCTTACTTCTCCATGCCACTAGATTAACCCTGACAAGTGTGAAGAAACTGGATGTAGATTCTATATCCCCTTTTTATCCAGCCCAACTTCCATTTGTATATATCCGAGTCTTTAGATGTCTGTTTCTTTTAAAAATAACTCCATGATCTGCTGTTTTCTTTAAGTATCTGATGATTCTCAATACAGCTTCCATATAGTGAACCTGTGGTTGATGCATGAATTGACTTACAACTCCCACTGCATGTGCTATATCTGGCCGAGTATGAGCGAGGTAGATGAGTTTTCCCACTATCCTTTGGTATTGCCCTTTATCAGCAAGAACAACTTCGTCTTATGTAACGACCCGACTTTTTCGACTTATATTTGTACCTTATATTTTCACGAAACTGCGTATTTATGCGTACTGAGCTATATTATATTCTGGGATCTTAATTCATGTTGATTACCTTCGTTTATATTTTAAAATGTGTTACTTAAACTTGATCCCCGAATGCTTTTATGACCGTTAGTGTCACTTGTCATTTAAAACGAGCTACGTACTTGGTACACGTTTAACTTTTGTCATAATTAGAATATTATGGCTACGTAAAACTAATTGTTATTTTCTAATGACAATTACTTGGCTTTTTGGTTGCTTAATTACGCTTAGTATTTTACTAATGCACACTAGTTAGTCTTATTGGACTTTTTACCTTAATGAACTTAAGCCCACCCTACTCTAGCTAATGGACCATTTAATTAGCTCAGTTTTAATGGAATTATGACCCATTAAGATGTAGGACAAAAACCCATTTATATGAGCCAACATGCTAGCATTTTTGTTAACCATTACCACACATGTTGCATGGGATCCTAACAACAAGCACCACCTTTAGACCACCACCATGCAAAAAGCAAAGTTTGTCCCCCCTTTGAAACCCCCTAACCGTCGGCCAACCCACCACCACCACCAATATAAATATCACACTTCATTCTTCATTTCAAACTTAATCTCATTCTCATTTTACACACACACACACTCTCTAATTTTCTTTCTAGTCTTTCTCACACTAAAAATTGTAAGTTTGAAATTTTCTTCTTCTTCTTCTTCTCTTCATGATCACGACATCATCATCATTTTAAGATCAAGCTTTTTAGCTTTTTGATCTTGTTATATCTTGAAGATTCAAACTTTGATTTGAATACTTCAAGAACATGAAAGATTCAAGCTTTCTAGCTTTGGATCTTCATTACTTTGTAGGATCTAAGTTTTCTAGCTTATGATCTCTTTATTTTTGTTAAAAGATCAAAACTTGTGTTTATGATCTTCATGGAACTTGAAGATCTAACCTTTTGCTTTAAAGATCTTCAAGAACATAAAAGATTTAAGCTTTCTAGCTTTGGATCTTCATTACTTTGATGGATCTAAGCTTTATAGCTTAAGATCACTTTGTTTTTGCTAAAAGATCAAAACTTATGTTTATGATCTTCATGAAACTTGAAGATCTAGCTTGTTGCTGTAAAGATCTTGTGACGATCGCTCCAAATCCATATGGACGAACACATCATTCATCGATTTCATTGCGAGGTATTTGACCTCTATATGATACGTTTTGTAAACATTGCATTCTTTTGAAAAGGCACACCATAAATGAATATTTAAATCAAAGGTTTTCGACATCTGATGATATCTACATATGGACAATCACCGTAAATAATAGTTTACAATGGTACTTCTGTTGACAATGCAGTCAAAATAAGATACATGGTGATGATTTGGTGAATGCAACGTTTTCTTGAAAAATATGCCATGTAAGACTCCATGCACATAGCTTGTCTAATATATAAGCAAACAGCGGAAGACTTCTAGGGAACCTGAGAATAAACATGCTAACAAGTGTCAACACAAAGGTTGGTGAGTTCATAGTTTTAATGTTTTGCATAATCTGTACATAAAGGTGGATCACAAGATTTCAGTTGTTTCATCCAGAAACGTTTATCAAAATATTCTACGAAATTGAGCACCCTGGTAACTAAACTTTAACGTTATAATAAGTACCCCTGTTTTAACATACATGCAACCAACATGTACTATACACACAATCCAACGTGTACTAAACTTAAATAGCATATGTCTATTTTATAGTTCAGGCTAGGGTTTCTATACCTGGAACAGACGGGGGTGTCAAGCCCTATGGATCCATATACAACTATTCGCGCCCACCAGTTCTTATAACAGGCAGCTACTAGTTACCAAAGCTAAGGGATTTTCGATTCAAACTCAGTATAGAATTAAGTATGTACTTGTATCCATTGCGTTTAAAATAAAGTGCATGTATTCTCAGCCCAAAAATATATATTGCAAAAGCAATTAAAAAGGGAGCAAATGAAACTCACGCATATAAATCTAGTATTTTCAGTATTTATAAACAGTCGCATGTATTCTCAGCCCAAAAATATATTGAGTAAAAGGGATCATATGAAACTCACCTTAGCAGCATATAAAGTCGTTCACCAAAATGTGACTGAAACTCGGATTACCAAATAACCGTAGATCTCAACCTAGAAAACATATGTTGGTCAATAAATGTCTATCAAGCTATGTCTGGTCATAGTGTATCACAATCCTAATGCTCGAGATCGACATACAAAAGTTATCCAAAGTCGTTTCAAAAAGTCAATGTTGACAATAGTTCAACAAAACAAGACATACCTTATATAAGGAATCATTTACTCGGTTGGTAATATTCAAAAATCCATTTTATTAATCTCGTAAACAAGTTGTTTAAATCTTAATTGCAGATTCAAAAGCAATTTCAATTAACGTCAATCATAATTCAGTTGATCATATCTCTTAATCCGTTCATCGAAACTATTCGATATCTAAATGAAAAGTCATTGATTTTTCGCCAGCTTTTCAAAAACATGCATATCATATACCTTTTACCAGTAACATATGTATTTAATTCGTGATTCAACATAAACTGTTTAACGACGAAATTTAGCATACACGCATGTATAAGTATATATACTCGAGCACTAGACATGGATACACAATTAATATATAAAAGATAAAATATGAGTGCTTACGTATCAATATTGAGATTCAATATTGTAGAAAAGTACGTAGACGCAACAGAGATGATAAACACTAGTTTGACTCACGAACAAAATCCTCGAACAATACCCATAACCTCCTTAGTAATAACCCATATTTTCCTTATCTCTATGCCGCTTGAAAACTCATTTTGAAAGTGACACGCTCATGACTTCGTCGTAGTATTTTATGTATAATACTACTAATAAAAATAATAAGATTAATAATAATAATATTAATCTTAATAATTATAATAATAATAATAATAATAATAATAATAATAATAATAATAATAATAATAATAATATAAATAATAATTATAAACGAAGTATAGATAAATATATGTGTGTGATTGAACTGAAATCGTTTGAATTTATAGAACCAGACCTGTCCCAGCCCACCATGCGATAGCATGGTTTTTGGGCATCAAGGCCATGCGATCGCATGGCCCTCTGATCCAGCTCACATTGTTTTATCGTATAGCTTGTCGACATATTTAAATATTAATATATAATATATATAATATATATAATTAATTATATATTATATAGATTCACGTGCATAGTTGACTTGTAATTTTTGTTCCGATGACTCGTACGTCGTCACTCGACTTATGTCCCGGTTCCGGTTTTTTCGAACGTCCCTTCGTACGCTGAGAAAACTTGTAATTTACATTTTGGGACAAGTACATTTGTCAAAATATAGCCTTAAATTATCCCTAAATTATATCACTCAAAATATAATTTATACATTTGAGTGTTTTGGTCATTTACTTCTATAAATCATCGTCTCATTATTTATTAATATAACAGAATTTATCAAACGTTTTATAACCAAGTTAATATCTATTCTCAATATTTATAAACACGTTTTAAAATACATATCGCAAGTTATTCATATAATTAATTCTTAACAATTAATATTCTAATTATTGTATGTGTCCATATTATGTTATTTAAACAACCACCCTTTACCATTTATTCCGAATACCGTTAAACATGAATGATTTTTCAAATCAACATGGATCTCACAACAGAGACCCGTAACAATAAGGGACTCAATAAATACTTTTAATTCAATTGCTTGGCATAATCTTTTAACTCTGTAGTTAAATATATCAATCAGATAATCAAATCAATAAGTTTAATGCACAGTATCATTTACTTAACACTTTGTTACGTTTTCAAGTTATAGTATATATATGTATCTATTTACATATATTTGTTCGCGAATCGTTGAGAACAATCGAAGGGTATTTGAATAGTTCAAGAATTTTAGGATTCAACTTCATAGACTTTGCTTATCGTGTCAGAAACATTAAAAATTAAGTTTAAATTTGGTCAGAAATTTCCGGGTCATCACAGATCTTCAAGGACATAAAAGATTCAAGCTTTCTAGCTTTAAAATCTCATAATTATTGTTAAGGGATCCAAGCTTTCTAGCTTAGGGTTTCATTACTTTGTTTGATCTAAGTTATGTGACTTAAGATCTTGCTTTATTTGAATTAAAGTTTGTAGCTTTAATCTTGAATAGAACTTGTAATTGTGTTAAGACTAAGAACATGATGTAACCTTGGTTCATCATCCTTCTAAAACTCTTAAGTGAGTTGTATTTCTTCTTAGTCTTGACATTGTGTGTTTATGGTTGAAACTTGGTCAAAGTGATGCTAAAACATCAAAGAGTTGTACACTTGAAGCTTACGCGCATCAAGGTTGAGAACCGTGATGAGCATCAAGCACCAAGAAACCCACCGGAGCACTTGTTTTCTATTTTTCGGGGTCTGATCAGACTCCTGGGGCTTCTGGAAAATTGATTTTCAGATAGTCGGTTCGAGTAGATGACCTTTCGTGTAAGACTCGCCTAAATCCAATATACAGTTTAGGATTTATAGCCTTCAGAAAATCACTGCGCCTTCGAAACGACGTGCTGAAATTTCTGACCTACTCGCGCTTGAACCGTCGCCACGGTCAAACGACATCGAGTTAGGATCTGAAAATTGGAGAGCAGTAAGAGGACTCACAAATGGAGCCTTGACAACTGGCCGCGTGTCATTTCAGTTTGTATAGAGGTCGTAGCAGCTGTCTGAAGTCAGCCCTTTGTTTCGATCTCTATTCTTGTTGAAAACTTACTTTATCTTTTACTAATGATAATGATGATGATGATGATGACGATGATGATACTTAAGACTTAACTTATTTACTTTTAAACTTTTGGGGACAATTTACTAACTTAGTAACCTTTGACTTAGGTTGAGGACCTTTCGGACCGACTCACTACTTGCATACTTTTCATATCGACTTTTACCGCACATTTCACTGTGAGTTATAGCTCCCTTTTTCTTTAACTATTTTTGGGACTGAGAATACATGCGCTTTTTATGTTTTTACATACTAGACACGAGTACTTAAACTTTATATATGTGTGGGTGATATAACGGCACAAAGATTCCCCTTAGCACGGTAACATTTAATCATTGGTTTTTGAACCGGTGAACGCGAATATTAGATATGGATCCATAGGGTTTGATATCCCCACTCGGGCTAGTCGCGCTAGCATTTAACGGGTGTTTAATACTTCGAGAACATACGCACTCGCCAAGTGTACTTTTAGGGGGTGATATTTATTTTACGTTAAGTTAGTTACCGGGTGCCCACGGATAAGCATATACTTTTCATACTGTTTTAAATACGAAATCTCGTGGTGGTCTACATTACATTGCTGATTACAAACAAACTATAGCTCACTAACATTCGTGTTGACATTTTAAAGCATGTATTTCTTAGGTGCTTAGACGTTGTTGCTTCCGTTGTTAGACTTGCTGTTATAGTCTTGGTGTTATAGACTTGCTGTTACAGACTCATTGTGTTAGACTTCTGCTGCATTGTTTAGAGATGTCTCAAGCATGGAACTTTTATTTTGCATTCACAACTTATGTTATTTTTGAACAATGGTGTTGTAATGACCTTTGTGTCACGTACTTATGTTAATGCTTTCTATCCATAGAAGCACGTTATCTTTTGTAAAACATTTGACGTTGGTAAAAATGTTACCTTTTTATGAATGATAAACTTGTTTTAAAACAGTATATAGTATTATACCGTGTAATGGACCTGTTGTTGATGATCCGTACATGATGGTTTTGTACGGGGCGTCACATTTGGTATCAGAGCATTGGTTGTAGGGAATTAGGTTGCATTAGTGTGTCTTGACCGAGTCGAGTAGGATTCACTAATAGGACTAATCTACAACTTGCTCGTTTACTTATTTCTGCAGAACTGCTGCATGCTACTGCTTACTTTTACTTCTATATGAACTTGTTGTATGTTGTTGCTTATTCTCGCTACTGCATGCTACTATCTGCTTTTGATTGCATGTTACTTCGGTGTGATACTGTTATTATTGCCATGCTATGTACTGCTGTAGACAATCTAGGCTGTTGTAGTTATTATGCCCGATTACGTGCTTGCTATATGTCTTACTGACATGGAAAAAGTTATCTTTCCTTGTTCAGATGTCTGACATGCCGCCCATGACCATTGACTTCGAGAGTGATTCAGATACGTCCGCTACTTCGCCTACTATTGTTGCTGACTCACCGCTACCCTCCGGCAACTCTGGCGATTCGTCTTCTAGGGATAGTAGACACGCACTTGACTTAATGGACATCTCAGACAGAGACGAATATCCCAAGGAGATCTCAGCTCCACCCAGCCCTAGACTCCCGGAGCCACAGCATCATTCCGATGGTACTATGATCCCTGGGGGAAACGGAGGCAGTCCCTTCCGTAACGAGCGTGGACATTGGTTAGACGCACCGCTGACGGACGAGTCGTGCCGATTCCACCTGGAAGATACCTGGCCATGACCACCGGCCAGATGCTTTCTCCCGCCCGTGATGTACCTGCACTACCTTCAGACGATTCAGACGGATCATCATCCGATGACACCAGCGAGGAGGATTCTGAGGAGGATTCCGAGGAGGAGCCTGTACCGCCACCCTCTACCCCGCTTAAGAAGCGGTACCTCTATGATGGTACTGTTATTCCAGGGGTTAATGGAGTTAAGCCATTCGTGAACACACATGGACAGTTGGTTAGGGTCACAGCCCGTAAGTGGGTTGTGCCGTACCCTGCTGATCCATTTGTGCGTAAGGTCACCCGCATTGTGCCATCTACTTCTAGTGCTACATCTGCACCATCTGGACCATCTGCACCACCGGCACTACCCACCATCAAGGAGCTGACGAGGGAAGTGCATGCCTTACGTGCTCGGGTGACTGAGCTCGAGGACCAGGTGTCCCACATGATGGACATCATTTATCCACCCTCACCATAGGACTGTTGTATTAGATTTCATTACGTATTTCCGTTAGTAGTTTCATGTTTTTCATTCTTGTATTGTATGAACCTTATGAAGTTGTATCCAACTTTTCTTACTATGAATGGAATTACTGTTGTTTGAATTATTCTACGGTGTTTTATTTAAGTTATTACATATTGGTTTTTGTGCTATCTGCTACTAGTTGCCATGCTTAGTTAACATGTATTGTGTTGTTTCCAAGTTGATTACCCCGTACTATGACGTTAATGGATTTTTGACTTAAGTCGAAATTTTGGTTTGGAAGATCAATGGCAAACGGAAGAGGTCCAAGTGGAACACCCACTGCAGCGCAAATTGAGGAAATGGTGGCTGCTCGAGTAGCCGCAGCTATGGCGAATGCCAACCCACAAGCTCCACCGGCTAACCAGAACATTCAAAATGGGTGCACTTATAAGGAATTTCAGAGTTGCAAGCCCCACAATTTCAGTGGAACGGAAGGACCAGTTGGGCTGACGAGATGGTTTGAAAAGTTGGAATCTGTGTTCCGTGTGAGTAACTGCTCCGAAGTGAATAAGACCAAGTTCGCATCCTGCACACTGTCTGATGGTGCTTTGACTTGGTGGAATACGTTCGCCCAGGCTCAGGGAATTGAAGAAGCTTATGCAATACCCTGGGAGAAGTTTAAACGGGCTATGATCGAGGAATACTGCCCCAAAACCGAAATTCAGAAAATGGAAGCAGAGTTTTGGGAACTGAAGGTTGTAGGAACTGACCTTGATGGCTATAACCGAAGGAACTTGGAGTTAGCTTTGATGTGCCCCACAATGGTTACTCCCGAGTACAAATGGATGGAATGGTATCTGTGGGGACTCCCCAAGGACATTCAGGGAAATGTCACTTCTTTGAAACCAGCAAATGTCCCGGAAGCTATGCGCATGGCGCACACCCTGATGAATCAAATTACCCGCCAAGAGCCAGAGAAGGTGAAATCCGAATCGAGAGCTAGTAATGGGAAACGTAAGTGAGACGGAAGTAAGGGTAAAGGATTTGATCAGAACCCAGCCAAGAGGTATGAGAACTTTAAGGGAAACAACTACTGGAGGAACCCTAACCCTAACCCTAACTACAAAGGTAGCCTTCCTCAGTGCAAGAGATGCTATAAACATCATACCGGGTACTGCAATGTAGTGTGTAAGAAGTGTAAAAGGACTGTACACATCGGCAGAGATTGTAAGATCAACACCCCAGCTGTGAGGACAAATCCGAATGGGCCAAGGAAGTGTTTTGAGTGCGGTCAGCAGGGCCACTTCAAGAATGAATGTCCTAACAAGAAAAAGGATGGCGGGCCAGCACGTGGAAGAGTCTTCAACATGAACGCCAGAGATGCCCGTGAAGATCCTGACTTGGTTACAGGTACATTCACTATCAATAAACTATTAGCTTCTATCTTGTTTGATACTGGTGCCGATAGGAGTTATGTATGTAGACACTTTTACTCTAAGATAGATTGGTCATTAGTTCCTTTGGAGGAGAGTCATCTTGTTGAGGTAGCCAATGGAAAACTTGAGAAAGTTGACCAAATTGGCCGAGGAGGTATAATAAACTTAGCTGGTGTGGATTTTGAGATTGATTTGATACCCATTAAGTTGGGGAGCTTTGATGTGATAGTCGGAATGGACTGGCTGTCCAAGGTAAAGGCAGAAGTTATCTGTGGTGAGAAGATTCTTCGCATACCTCACGAAGATGGTGAGCCATTAATTGTTTACGGGGATAGATGTAGCCCAAAGCTGAACCTTATTAGTTGCATGAAGGCACAAAAGGTCATGAGAAAAGGGCATTTTGTTGTTTTGGCACATGTGAGGAAGTTGGAGGCTGAAGAGAAAAGCGTGAAGGATGTACCGATTGTGAACGAATTTCCTGAAGTCTTTCCAGAAGAATTGCCGGGATTACCCCCGCCACGATCAGTGGAGTTTCAGATCGATCTAGTGCCATGAGCTGCATCTGTAGCTCGCGCACTTTATCGACTTGCACCTTCCGAACTGCAAGAGTTGCAGAGTCAACAACAGGAATTGCTAGACCGTGGATTTATTCTACCGAGTTCATCGCCTTGGGGCGCACCTATTTTGTTCGTGAAAAAGAAGGACAGATCTTTTCGCATGTGTATCGATTATCATGAACTAAACAGGTTGACGATTAAGAATCGGTATCCCCTTCCCAAGATTGATGATCTATTCGATCAACTGCAAGAATCAAGCGTTTACTCCAAGATCGATTTGCGATCAGGTTATCACCAGTTGAAGGTGAAGGAGAACGATGTACTCAAGACGACGTTCTGAACTCGTTATGGTCACTATGAGTTTCTGGTGATGCCATTCGGTTTAACTAATGCACCTGCCGTGTTTATGAATCTTATGAATCGCGTATGCAAGCCATACCTAGACAAATTCGTTATCGCCTTCATAGATGATATCCTAATCTATTCCAAAAGCGAAGAAGAACATGAGCAACATCTTCGACTCATGCTAGAACTTTTGAGGAAGGAGCAACTCTATGCCAAATTCTCCAAGTGTGAATTTTGGTTGACAAAAGTTCAATTTCTTGGCCACGTTGTTAGTAGCCAAGGTATCAAAGTCGATCCCGCAAAAATCGAAGCCATTAGCAAGTGGGAAACCCCCATTACTCCTACTCATATCCGCCAATTTTTAGGCCCAGCTGGTTATTACCGTAGATTCATCGAAGGTTTCTCTCTGATTGCACGTCCTTTGACCGCGTTAACTCACAAGGGAAAGAAGTTCATTTGGGCAACCGAGCAAGAGTTGGCATTCCAAACCCTGAAGCAGAAGTTAACCACCGCACCTATTTTATCCCTTCCCGAAGGCAATGATGATTTTGTTGTATATTGCGAGGCCTCGAAACATGGTTTTGGGTGCGTATTGATGCAACGAAAGAAGGTTATTTCTTACGCATCTTGACAACTGAAGATTCACGAGCGAAATTACACGACTCACGATCTCGAACTTGGAGCTGTCATCTTTGCACTCAAATTGTGGAGACACTATATTTACGGAACCAAGAGTACTATCTTCACCGACCACAAAAGCTTCCAACACATTTTTGATCAGAAACAACTGAACATGAGACAGCGACGGTGGATCGAGATGTTGAACGATTATGATTGTGAACTTCGTTACCACTGTGGCAAGGCAAATGTAGTAGCTGATGCCTTGAGCCGAAAGGAGAGAATGGTATCTCTTCGTGTTCGAGCTTTAAACATCACCATTCACACAAATCTCAATAGCCAAATCCGTGTAGCCCAAAAGGAGGCTCTCAAGGATGAGAGTTTCTCAAGAACACTTGAACATTCTCGTCTCTCGATTCGAAGTTAAGGAGACTGGACTCCGATATTTTACCGGAAGAATTTGGGTGCCTAGTTATGGGGATTTACGAAGCCTTATTCTCGACGAAGCCTACAAGTCAAGGTATTCGATTCATCCAGGAGCTGGTAAGATGTACCACGATCTCAAGGAACAATATTGGTGGCCAAATCTTAAAAGGGATGTTGCTACTTATGTTGGAAAGTGTTTAACTTGTTCCAAGATCAAAGCCGAACATCAGAGGCCATCCGAATTACTTCAGCAACCTGAAATCCCGCAATGGAAGTGGGAAGGAATAACGATGGACTTCATCATGAAACTACCAAGGACAGTAGGTGGATATGATACCATCTGGGTTATTATTGACTGTCTTACCAAATCTGCTCACTTCCTAGCCATGAAGGAAACTAATACAATGGACAAACTCGCACAGTTATACATAAAGGAATTTGTATCTCGTCACGGTGTACCCTTATTGATTATTTCAGACCGAGATGCCCGTTTCGCTTCTAGATTTTGGCGTTCCTTACAAGAAGCCTTGGGAACCCGTTTAGATATGAGTACCGCATATCACCCGCAAACCGACGGATAAAGTGAACGCACGATTCAAACCATGGAGGACATGTTACGTGCTTGTGTAATTGATTTTGGAAAAGCTTGGGAAAAGCATTTGCCTCTGGTAAAATTCTCTTACAACAATAGTTACCATTCGAGCATTAAGGCTGCACGCGAAGCTTTATATCACCGCAAGTGTCGTTCTCCTATTTGTTGGGCCGAAGTAGGTGAAAAGTAAATCACCGGACCCAAACTCGTCCATGAAACAACCGAGAAGATTGTCCAAATCCAAGCAAGGCTAAAGACGGCCCGTGATCGTCAGAAGAGCTATGCCGACCTTAAACGTAAAGATCTCGAATTCCAAGTAGGTGACCGTGTGATGTTGAAAGTCGTACCTTGGAAAGGTGTAATCCGTTTCGAAAAGCGTGGGAAGCTAAATTCGCGATATATTGGTCCTTTTGAAATATTGGAGCGTGTTGGACCCGTTGCTTACCGTTTGGATCTTCCGAATCAATTGAGCTCAGTTCATCACACTTTCCACATGTCGAATCTAAAGAAGTGCCTTGCTAAAACAGAACTTGTCATACCTCTTGATGAGCTTACGATTGATGACAAACTCCACTTCGTGGAAGAACCCGTTGAGATCATGGACCGTGAGGTCAAAACCTTGAAACGCAACAAGATTCCAATCGTCCGAGTCCGTTGGAATGCTAAACGAGGACCCAAGTTTACTTGGGAGCGAGAGGATCAGATGAAGCAGAAGTATCCTCACCTCTTCACAACTCTACCATCTACCTCAGCTTAAAATTTTGGGACGAAATTTTCTTTAACAGGTGGGTAATGTAACGACCCGACTTTTTAGACTTATATTTGTACCTTATATTTTCATGAAACTGCGTATTTGTACGTACTGAGCTATATTATATTCTGAGATCTTAATTCATGTTGATTACCTTCGTTTATATTTTAAAACGTGTTACTTAACTTGATCCCCGAATGCTTTTATGACCGTTAGTGTCACTTGTCGTTTAAAACGAGCTACGTACTTGGTACACGTTTAACTTTTGTCATAATTGGAATATTATGGCTACGTAAAACTAATTGGTATTTTCTAATGACAATTACTTGGCTTTTTGGTTGCTTAATTACGCTTAGTATTTTACTAATGCACATTAGTAGTCTTATTGGACTTTTTACCTTAATGGACTTAAACCCACCCTACTCTAGCTAATGGACCATTTAATTAGCCCAGTTTTAATGGAATTAGGACCCATTAAGATGTAGGACAAAAATCCATTTATATGAGCCAACATGCTAGCATTTTTGTTAACCATTACCACACATATTGCATGGGATCCTAACAACAAGCACCACCTTTAGACCACCACCATGCAAAAAGCAAAGTTTATCCCCCCTTTGTCCCCTCCTAACCGTCAGCCAACCCACCACCACCACCACTATAAATATCACACTTCATTCTTCATTTCAAACTTAATCTCATTCTCATTTTACACACACTTACTCTCTAATTTTCTCTCTAGTCTTTCTCACACTAAAAATTGTAAGTTTTAAATTTTCTTCTTCTTCTTCTCTTCATGATCACGACATCATCATCATTTTAAGATCAAGATTTTTAGCTTTTTGATCTTGTTATATCTTGAAGATTCAAACTTTGATTTGAATCCTTCAAGAACATGAAAGATTCAAACTTTCTAGCTTTGAATCTTCATTACTTTGTAGGATCTAACTTTTCTAGCTTATGATCTCTTTATTTTTGTTAAAAGATCAAAACTTGTGTTTATGATTTTCATGGAACTTGAAGATCTAACCTTTTACTTTAAAGATCTTCAAGAACATAAAAGATTCAAGCTTTCTAGCTTTGGATCTTCATTACTTTGATGGATCTAAGCTTTATAGCTTAAGATCACTTTATTTTTGCTAAAAGATCAAAACTTGTGTTTATGATCTTCATGAAACTTGAAGATCTAGCTTGTTGCTTTAAAGATCTTCAAGGACATAAAAGATTCAAGCTTTCTAGCTTTGAAATCTCATAAATATTGTTAAGAGATCCAAGCTTTCTAGCTTAGGGTTTCATTACTTTGTTTGATCTAAGTTATGTGACTTAAGATCTTGCCTGATTTGAATTAAAGTTTGTAACTTTAATCTTGAATAGAACTTGTAATTGTGTTAAGACTAAGAACATGATGTAACCTTGGTTCATCATCCTTCTAAAACTGTTAAGTGAGTTGTATTTCTTCCTAGTCTTGACATTGTGTGTTGATGGTTGAAACTTGGTCAAAGTGATGCTAAAACATCAAAGAGTTGTACACTTAAAGCTTACGCGCATCAAGGATGAGAACCGTGATGAGCATCAAGCACCAAGAAACCCACCGGAGCACTTGTTTTCTGTTTTTCGGGGTCTGATCAGACTCCTGGGGCTTCTGGAAAAATGATTTTCAGATAGTTCGGTTCGAGTAGATGACCTTTCGTTTAAGACTCTCCTAAATCTAATATACGGTTTAGGATTTATAGCCTTCCGAAAATCACTACGCCTTCGTAACGACGTGCTGAAATTTCTGACCTACTCGCGCTTGAACCGTCTCCACGGTCAAACGACATCGAGTTAGGATCTGAAAATTGGAAAGCGGTAAGAGGACTCACAAATGGAGCCTTGGCCACTGGCCGCGCATCATTTCAGTTTGTATAGAGGTCGTAACAGCTGTCCGAAGTCAGCCCTTTGTTTCGATATCTATTCTTGTTGAAAACTTACTTTATCTTTTACTAATGATGATGATGATGATGCTGATACTTAAGACTTGACTTATTAACTTTTACACTTTTGGGGACAATTTACTGACTTAGTAACCTTTGACTTAGGTTGAGGACCTTTCGGACCGACTCACTACTTGCATACTTTTCATATCTACTTTTACCGCACATTTTGTAACGACTCGTCAAAATCGCTATTGACGCGACACATTAATCATTGATTCCACAGTGAGGTTTTGACCTCTATATGATACGTTTTGATAAAATATGGCATTCATTAAAATACGTGACTTTCTAAACATAGAACGTCATAATCATGTGGGCGAGTGCTTAGGTATAAGCAAAACCCCAAAATACATAAGTCTTTAATTTACAGGTTGACATCACAGTCCAATTATTTATTACACAACGCAGTTTTATTTAGAATGCAATAAACTTTATACAAAGCATGAAAGACTTCATGCAGGCAACAAGCGCATCACAGCGGAAGCAGTCTAAGGACCTGAGAATAAAACATGCTAAAAAGTCAACACGAATGTTGGTGAGTTATAGGTTTAATTCCTCGAGTCATAAATATATATAAAGATAGATCACAAGATTTCATCAAAAGTTTATCAATAGATTCTACGTAACAGAGCACCCTGGTAACTAAACTTTAACGTTATAATGATAATTACCCCATTCGTTTTAATACACGCAAACCAACGTGTCATAAACTCAAATAACATACGTCCGTTAAAAGGCTAACGCTCTAGCTCGGACGGGGATGTCAAGCCCTATGGATCCATATACAATTATTCGCGTCCACTAGTCTATATCCTATGTACTGGCAGCTACTAGTTACCAAAACTAAGGGATTTTCGGTTTAACTCAGTGTAGAATTTAGTATGTACTTGTGTCTTATTGCGTTTAAAATAAATTGCATGTATTCTCAGCTCAAAAATATTTAAAGTATTTAAAAAGGGAGACTATAAACTCACGGTTCAATATTGAGACTCAATATTGTAGGCAAATTGCGTAGACGTAATGATGGTAGACGACTGTATGGTTGGCCTTGGATTCAAGAACAATACCCCGAACAATACCCAATATTTCCTTAGCTTAAAGCGGTTTGAAACCCGAATTAAAACACCCTCGAATATACTTTATTATTATTAAACTTAAAATTAAAAATTAAAATTATAAATATAATATAAATATAAGAAAGAATCAGAGAGATAGAAATGGTGTGTTACTTCGTCGAGCAAAACTGACCTTTTATAGTACTTTTCCATTTACTGTAGCTCATGCGATCGCATGAGTTTTCAGTGTTTTTGCCATGCGATCGCATGGCCGCCTTATCCGTTTTTGTTTGCTAGTTCGTCGACATCAAATAGTGGCTGTAGCAAATAGTGTGGACTGTAGCAATAGTGTGTACTGTAGCAAATAGTGTTACTGCAGCAATTCACTGTAGCAAAGTCGTTTTCACTGTAGCTACCGTAGCAAAGTTGGTTTACTGTAGCAAATAGTGTAGCAAGTCACTGTAGCAAATAGCCGTTTTCACTGTAGCAAATAGCCGTTTTCAATGTAGCAAATAGTCGTTTTCACTGTAGCAAATCACTGTAGCAAATAGTCGTTTTCACTGTAGCTATTGTAGCAAAGTCGTTTTTACTGTAGCAAATAGTATTTTACTGTAGCAAATAGTATTTTACTGTAGTAAATAGTGTTTTACTGTAGCAAAGTCGTTTTTACTGTAGCAATTAGTGTTTTACTTGTACATATATATATATATATATATATATATATATATATACCGGTTTACATAATATTAAATCATATAGAGAATTGGTTTAAATTAGTCGAAATTTTTCGGGTCATCACACATTTCACTGTGAGTTATAGATCCCTTTTTCTTTAACTATTTTTGGGACTGAGAATACATGCGCTTTTTATGTTTTTACATACTAGACACGAGTACTTAAACTTTATATATGTGTGGGTGATATAACGACACAAAGATTCCCCTTAGCACGGTAACGTTTAATCATTGGTTTTTGAACCGGTGAACGCGAATATTAGATATGGATCCATAGAGTTTGACATCCCCACTCGGGCTAGTCGCGCTTGCATTTAACGGGTGTGTAATACTTCGAGAACATACTCACTCGCCAAGTGTACTTTTAGGGGGTGATATTTATTTTACGTTAAGTTAGTTACCGGGTGCCCACGGATAAGCATATACTTTTCATACTGTTTTAAATACGAAATCTCGTGGTCTACATTACATTGCTGATTACAAACAAACTATAGCTCACCAACATTCGTGTTGACATTTTAAAGCATGTATTTCTCAGGTGCTTAGACGTTGTTGCTTCCGCTGTTAGACTTGCTGTTATAGTCTTGGTGTTATAGACTTGCTGTTACAGACTCGCTGTGTTAGACTTCCGCTGCATTGTTTAGAGATGTCTCAAGCATGGAACTTTTATTTTGCATTCACAACTTATGTTATTTTTGAACAATGGCGTTGTAATGACCTTTGTGTCACGTACTTATGTTAATGCTATCTATTCGTAGAAGCACGTTATCTTTTGTAAAACATTTGACGTTGGTAAAAACGTTACCTTTTCATGAATGCAAAACTTGTTTTAAAACAGCATATAGTATTATACCGTGTAATGGACATGTTGTTTGTCACGACCCTACTTTTTCCGTTATCTTTTTTCGTTAATTATTTAACGACCGTTAACTGTTAGTGTGCCACGTCATTTCCATGACCTATATTATTTTTGTAATAATATATATATAATAATCATTATGTGTTATGTGGATATATGTATTCATATTTTAAATTATACGTTTCTACGTTCCGCGGATTTCCATCCGGCGAATCTTTTCGGTTTTTAAACCAACGGTCGAGCTTTCGGGATTTTTAAATCCTAAATATTTTAAATATGATATTTTAAGGTCATATTATTAATAGGTGTATTTATATTTATTTTTCGTCGCGCGTTTGTTATCTTTCCGGATTTTAAATCGCGTAAGTGCGTTTTCGCGTTTCGGGCTTCGTTCGGGTTTTCGGGCCACAAGTAATTTAGCATTTGAGTGAGATGGACCCATGGGGCCCACCCCCATGCAATTTTCGGCCGAACCCCCTTAGAGGGGGGGAGTATTTTGTTTTTCCCATTTTATTTTTCATTCTCACTTTTACAATTTTCCCTAAAACCTAATACTTGCAATTTTCTCCCAACTTCTCCTCTCCTCTCCCTCTTTGGCCGTGACCCACCTCCACCATCATCATCATCATCATCAAACAAAATAATACTTGGATCATTAAATCGTTTATACAATCGGATTACTCTCTTCGTTCTCTACACATCTATATACTTTGATTCTCGATTAGGGTATAAACCCTAACCCTAGCTTTTTGAATTTTTAATTATTTTACTGATTTTATATGTTATATGATTAGTATGATGTGTATAAGTTATTGTATTGTTGTTTGAATGCGTAGAATTACTCGTTTGTACATGTTTTCGGTTTGTAAAGTTTGGACAGCAGTTTGATTCGTATATTCTGACTATATAACTGATATGAATGTTAAAATAAAGTACATAAATGAGTTCCTCTCATCAAGACATTAATTTTAGACTCCGGATTCATGTCGTTTCGATTCCCGGAGCCCTAGATACGCTTAATTTGGTTTTTGTTAAAGATTGAAAGGTGTTCTTGGCATGAACAAGGTTGGGTCCGACTTTGTGACCATCCTTGGTGTCTTTAGGGTGTCTCATTTGGTTAGGACTGATGGTGGGACGAATATTCATGTTCGGGTCACCTAAATCCGAGCCACGGTTCACCCGTTTTGCCCGAATTACTGTTTTGAGTAAATTGATTTCCCAATTGTTGTCATGGCTGATATCCACGACCTAGGGACTGTTCTTGGAGTGTTCTTGAGTTCATAAATGTGTCGGGTGGTTTGAGTAGGTGAAGTTACATATGTGGCTTGCCCGAAACCGACGCCCGGGGCTCAAGATACGACCCGGCGAACTTTTAAACTTAAAACTTATGGTTAATGATTAAACTTATGATAAAATTTATGGAATTCATTATTAATTAATTACTTAAGGTAAAAGAAGTAATTATTATTATTTAAAACTTATGATATAAATATTTATTATATCATTTAATTATTAATTATAATTTCATTAACATTTTAATTAGACTTATGATTAATAATACTTTTATTATTAAAGGAAAATACTTATGATAAGTATTAAATTTTGTTTTTGAGAAATTATTAAAAGACTTATAATAAATATTAAATAATTATTTAATTGTTATAAGACTTAATTATTATTTAATTATGACTTAATTATTAAATACTTATGATTTAATAATTTTAATTAGAAACTTATGATATGATTAATAATTCATTATTAATTAATGATACTTATGATATGATTTAAAATTTATTATAAATTAATAATATTTATATTATGATTGATATTTAATTAATTAATTAAATACTTATGTTATACTAATTATAACATTTCAATTTATATTAACTTTAATAATTCATTTTATTTAATTAAACTTATGTTAAGACATTATAATACACTTTTGACTTTAAATAACATTATAACCTATGTTATTATTATAACTTACACTTTTAAAATTAATGTTGACTATGTTTGACCAAGGTTGACTTTTGAGTTGACTTTCGGTTGACTTTGACTTTCAGTTGACTTCTGTTGACTTTCTAAATAAGGAAACTTTCCTAACTTCAAAACTTTCTAAAAATAGAACTTTCTAAATTTGGAAACTTTCCAAAAATAGAAACTTTCCAAAAATAGAAACTTTCCAAAAATAGAAACTTTCCTAAAATAGAAAACTTTCCAAAAATGGAAACCTGCTAAAAATAGAAACTTTCTAAAAATAGAAAGTGTGTGTCCTTATGCTGTTCCAATCAAACCGATGCTTGCTGAGTAATGTTCTATGCCTACTTGCAACATGTACAATAGCTATCATACTAAGACTTGGCCTAAGTTAGTTATTTATTTCGACCTGCTTTATTTATAGGTCGGCGTTGTGATCTTTCTTGATCACTTTACTTTACTTGCTGTTCGCTTGTTTGTGAGATTTCTTCAGTTGCTATTTAAGGTGAGTTATAGTCCCGTTTTTACATACTTTTCAAAGTATATTTTTGGGATGTGATTACATGCAGATTTTTATTTACGTTTAGACACAAGTAACAGTTAAATTTAATTATTCATTGTGAGTTGGACAAAAATATTCCCTAGTCTGGTAACTGTAATCATTGGTTTCTACCGGTGAACGCGAATCCTACGGATAGATCTATCGAGTTTGACAACCCCATTTCGAGCTAGTCGCGCTAGCAATTTATAATCGGAATGTTTAGTACTTCGTAATTTGTTGTAGATACACTGTCCAAGTGTATATTTTTATTGTGTTTGGCAAGGGTAAATAAAGGGTTAAGTGGTTACCAGGTGGCTCATTGATAATGGAATAATGTTTAATGTTTTCTAACATTTTTAAATCTTGTGGTCTAAAGTTTACTTATTTATTTAAACCTATAATTCACTCAACCTTTGTGTTGACAGTTTACTTGCATTGTTTTCACAGGTACTTGAGTTATTTGATGCTTCCGCTGTCGTTAGAAGAGTCTGCATGCATTTGGGCAGATTTTATGAAACTATTTATGAAACTTAAGTTTGCATTCTATTTTGGATAATTTAAATTGTGGGATTGTTGGCAATGTTTTGTGTCAACTTTTGGTTTCATATTATGGTTGGTTGGTTTTCAAACTACTTAATTTGGTTTGTTTCCTTTTTGGGGAACATTTTGAAATAAAAGAATGCAACTTTGTTTATTTAATTCATTTAAGTCCGATCAAGCTATGGGACCAACTGACGGATCCGTTAAGTGTTTTGACGGGGTCGTCACATGTGGTATCAGAGCACTGGTTGTAGGGAACTAGGCGGTCTTAATGTGGTCAACCCGTGGTTATTAGGGTGCATTAGAGTCTAGTCTACAGCCCGACCATTTTGCTATAGCATTATTATGCATTTCATTTCGTATAAGTTATATTATTAGCTTTCATATCTTTTGGTATATGGTTTGCGGTTTTGCTGTTTGCAGATGTCGACTTCGAGCGATAACTCTGTTGCTGCTCCTGCTCCTCCGTCTCCTGCTAGACGTCGTGCTAATCAACCGGAGATCGATGATCCTGTTCATTACTATTTTTCTACCATTACTCATATGAACCGGGCTTATAATGAGGTGACACGTATTAACGCCCTTAGTGATTGTTTGCGCACCTTGCCACATAATGAAGTTATGGACGAGATCCGTGCCGACATGGGTAACTTTATCACTTTCAAGCATAGGGTTGAGGATGCGAACCGCAAGCGTGATCGAGAAGTTAATGCTAAGTTCGAGGCTCTCGAGAGCACTGTTCGTGTGTTGAAGGAAGAGTTGGATGTTGTGAAAGGGAAGTTGCGTAAGTATGAGGATCCTGCTGAGACTCATGCTGGACCAGCTTATCACACCCGCTCTAAGCGAATGTGATGTGATTATTCATATTGATTATCTATTTCATCAGACTTAATGTCCTTTTTATACATACATTTTGGGTTATGTACGGCGTTTTGCCGAGGATTTTATTAAGATTTTGTTATGGGATATTTTTCATTATGTATGGATGGTTATTTTTATGACATCTATTATCATTATCATGTTTTATTTCTGATGTTGTGGCTCTTGGCATGTTATATTATGCGTAATATATGTTCATGTATGTTAGGTGCTATGTATGTTGTATGATGTTATCATAAAATATGTATGCATGTGATGGTTATTTCTATAACAATCATAACTGTCATGTTATTACTCATAGTGTTAGTTGACTAATATCTTAATGGTTAGTCTTTTCGTGTTTTGATCTATTCCTTTATGACACTAGTATTATTCTTGGTACTAACGGATGTGTTATTCTATTTTGAAGATCATGCCTCCAAGAGAGTCCACTGAAGCGCGTATGCAACGCCTGATCAATGAAGGAATTGCTGCTGCTATGGCAGCAAATGCTAATGTTAACGCCAATGCGAACAACAACGTGGGATGCTCCCACAAAACTTTTATGGCTGGTCGACCTCAAGAATTCAGTGGTACGGAAGGACCAATAGGGCTTACTCGTTGGTTCGAGAAAATCGAATCTATTTTCAGGGTCAGTCGGGTCCGTGAAGAGGACAAAGTTAGTTTCGCTAGTTGCACTCTCAAGGATAGTGCCTTGACATGGTGGAACAATCTGGTTAGTAGTTTGGGAAGCGATGTAGCTTATGGTTTGGCCTGGAATGATTTTAAGGAAAGATTGATCACCCGCTATAGACCTCGGGGTGAGCTTAAGAAGCTAGAGGTTGAGCTCAAGAATTTGAAAATGCATGGCACCGAGTTAGATGCCTATGAACGAAGGTTTTTCGAGTTAACTTTGCTGTGTCCTAGGGTTTATGCGGATGAGGACCGCAAAATTGAGGCTTACATTGATGGTTTGTCCGAGAAGATTGAACACGGGGTTGAGTCCAGTGAACCCCAGACTATTGAGGCCGCTATGTCTATGGCCCACAAACTTAATGACAAGGTGTTGAGAAGAAGCAAGACTACAGTTGTTGAAAGTAGTGAGGAGGTTGTCAAGAAGGCTGAAAATGGGAAACGAAAGTGGGATAACAACCGCAATCAAAACCAAAATCAGCAGAAGAAACAGGATACCTCGGGTGCTAACAACAGAAATCAGCGTGTGTGTCCTCGTTGCTATAAAGTTCATGATGGTTACTGCACAGTTACTTGTAAGAGGTGCTCTAAGCAAGGGCACATTGCTAAAGATTGTACAGTGCTTTTGCCGGGGTCTGCTACTCCCGCGATTGGTGGTAATAATAATAATGTTGGTAATAGAGGTGGTAACGGTAACGGTAATGGGAAATCGAATAATGGAGGTAATCCAAGGGTTTGTTATGAGTGTGGGAAGCCGGGGCATTTCCGAGATGCTTGTCCCAACAAGAAGACTGCAGAGACTGCACGCGGCCGAGCGTTCAACATTAATGCTAAGGATGCGGAAGAAGATCCTAAGCTTGTTACTGGTACGTTCTCAGTCAACGATTTATCAGTTTATGTTCTATTTGATTCAGGGGCTGATTTAAGTTTCGTGTCGAGTAAATTAAGTCCGAGAATCAAAACGCCGTTAACTCTCTTAGACAATACTTATGTTATTGAAGTAGCTAATGGTAAGGAACTTACTGCTAAGACTGTACATCGTAAGTGTAACATTAATCTGGGTGGTAGGGATTTCGAGATAGATTTGATACCGATTGAACTTGGTAGTTTTGATGTTGTTATTGGTATGGATTGGTTGTCCGCGAACCGTGCCGAGATCGTCTGTTATGATAAGGCTATTCGTATTACTGATGTGATTGGAGAGCCACTGATGGTCTTTGGAGATAAGAAATGCACACAGTTAAACCTTATTAACTGTATGAAAGTTCGTAAACATCTCCGCAAAGGCTGTCATGCTATTCTTGCTCATGTTGTTGATCCTAGTAAGGAAGTAAAGAACGTTGATGACGTTCATATTGTCAGGGATTTTCCCGAGGTGTTTCCCGATGACTTACCTGGCCTTCCGCCGCAACGCGCGGTAGAATTTCAAATTGATCTTGTTCCCGGTGCTGCTCCTGTAGCACGTGCTCCTTATCGTCTTGCGCCTTCTGAACTTCAAGAATTGTCAAGTCAACTCCGTGAGTTGATAGACAAAGGTTTTATTCGTCCTAGTTCGTCCCCTTGGGGAGCTCCTGTTCTGTTTGTTAAGAAGAAGGATGGTTCTTTTCGTTTATGCATTGATTATCGTGAACTGAATAAGCTCACTGTTAAAAATCGTTATCCTCTTCCGAGAATTGATGATCTGTTCGATCAGCTTCAGGGTTCTTCTGTTTATTCAAAAATTGATCTTCGTTCTGGCTATCATCAGTTGCGTGTTAAAGAATCTGATGTTTCAAAAACTGCTTTTCGCACCCGTTACGGTCACTTTGAATTTCTTGTTATGCCGTTCGGATTGACAAATGCACCTGCTGTGTTCATGGACCTCATGAACCGTGTGTGTAGACCCTATCTGGACAAGTTCGTTATTGTTTTCATCGACGACATTCTTATCTATTCTAGGAATGATGAAGAGCACGAAGAACACTTGAGGTTAGTGCTTGATTTGTTAAAGAAAGAAGAGTTGTACGCTAAGTTCTCTAAGTGTGCTTTTTGGTTAAGAGAAGTTCAGTTCCTTGGTCACATTGTTAGCAAACAAGGAATACAAGTTGATCCTGCTAAAATTGAGGCGATTGAAAAGTGGGAAACCCCGAAAACTCCTACTCAAATTCGTCAGTTCTTAGGATTGGCAGGTTACTATCGAAGGTTCATCCAGGATTTCTCTCGTATAGCGAAACCTCTGACTGCTTTAACGCATAAAGGGAAGAAGTATGAGTGGAAGGATGAACAGGAGAATGCTTTTCAGATTTTGAAGAAGAAACTGACTACCGCTCCGATATTGTCTCTACCGGAGGGTAATGATGATTTTGTTGTTTATTGTGACGCATCACGACAAGGCTATGGTTGCGTTTTGATGCAACGAAAGAAGGTTATTGCGTACGCATCACGTCAGTTGAAGATTCACGAGCAGAACTATACAACTCATGATTTAGAGTTGGGGGCCGTTGTATTTGCACTTAAGATTTGGAGACATTATTTGTATGGGGTCAAGAGTACTGTGTACACAGATCACAAAAGTCTTCAACATATCCTCGATCAGAAACAGTTGAACATGAGACAACGAAGATGGATTGAGACGTTGAATGATTACGATTGTGACCTTTTGTATCACCCGGGTAAGGCCAATGTTGTGGCTGATGCATTGAGTCGTAAAGAAAGGACTGAACCTCGCAGGGTTAGGGCCTTGAATATGACAGTTAGATCAAACCTCGCAAGGCAGATTCTTGAGGCACAACAAGAAGCCTTAAGGGAAGAGAATTTTGTGAAAGAAAACGTAAGAGGTATGGCTAAGAAATTCGAGATTCGAGCAGATGGTACTAGGTACTTTGTAGGACGTCTTTGGGTTCCGAAGTTTGGTGAACTGCGACAACTTGTTTTGGATGAGGCTCATAAGTCTAGGTACTCTATTCATCCTGGTTCAGGAAAGATGTATCATGATCTTAAGGAGCTGTATTGGTGGCCAAATTTGAAAGGTGATGTGGCTACGTATGTGGCTAAGTGTTTGACCTGTTCTAAGGTCAAAGCTGAACATCAAAAACCGTCCGGATTGTTGGTACAACCAGAAATTCCCGAGTGGAAGTGGGAAGGTATCACTATGGATTTTATCACTAAGTTACCAAGAGTTTCGGGTGGCTACGATGCGATTTGGGTGATTGTAGATCGACTCACTAAGTCGGCTCACTTTTTGCCGATTAGGGAAACCGATTCCATGGAGAAACTCACCCGTTTGTATTTGAAAGAGATTGTTTCGAGGCATGGTGTTCCCGTTTCTATAATTTCCGACAGAGATAGTCGATTTGTATCGAGATTTTGGCAATCGTTGCAAGAAGCCTTGGGCACTAGATTGGATATGAGCACCGCTTATCATTCTCAAACGGATGGTCAAAGTGAGAGGACCATTCAGACATTAGAAGATATGTTGCGAGCTTGTGTGATTGATTTTGGAAATGGGTGGGATAAGTATTTGCCGTTAGCTGAGTTTTCTTATAACAACAGCTACCACGCAAGTATTAAAGCCGCACCGTTTGAAGCTTTGTACGGTAGGAAATGTAGATCTCCTATTTGTTGGAATGAGGTTGGGGATGCTCAACTTACAGGTCCAGAGATTATTCACGAGACTACTGAGAAGATTGTTCAAATTAAAGAAAGGTCGAGAACTGCTAGAAGTCGGCAAAAGAGTTATGCCGACAAAGGAAGGAAAGATGTTGAATTTCAAGTTGGTGATCGTGTTATGTTAAAAGTTTCGCCTTGGAAGGGTGTTATTCGTTTTGGTAAAAGAGGGAAGTTAAGTCCTCGTTTCGTGGGACCGTTTGAGATCATTGAAAGAGTTGGACCGGTGGCTTATCGTTTGAAGTTGCCACAAGAACTCAGTGCTGTTCACGATGTTTTCCATATTTCGAACTTAAAGAAGTGTTTGGCTGAATTTGATCAGACTATTCCTTTGGAGGAACTTCAAGTTGACAAGCAATTGCATTTTATTGAGGAGCCAGTTGAGATCATGGACCGAGAGGTTAAGACTCTTAAACAGAGCAGAATTCCTATTGTTCGGGTCCGATGGAACGCTAGACGCGGTCCCGAGTTCACTTGGGAGCGTGAAGACCAAATGAAGCAGAAGTATCCGCATTTGTTCTCAGATGCCGAGTCAACCCCTGCGCCTGCTTAAATTTCGGGACGAAATTTCCGTAACGGGGAGGTACTGTCACGACCCTACTTTTTCCGTTATCTTTTTTCGTTAATTATTTAACGACCGTTAACTGTTAGTGTGCCACGTCATTTCCATGACCTATATTATTTTTGTAATAATATATATATAATAATCATTATGTGTTATGTGGATATATGTATTCATATTTTAAATTATACGTTTCTACGTTCCGCGGATTTCCATCCGGCGAATCTTTTCGGTTTTTAAACCAACGGTCGAGCTTTCGGGATTTTTAAATCCTAAATATTTTAAATATGATATTTTAAGGTCATATTATTAATAGGTGTATTTATATTTATTTTTCGTCGCGCGTTTGTTATCTTTCCGGATTTTAAATCGCGTAAGTGCGTTTTCGCGTTTCGGGCTTCGTTCGGGTTTTCGGGCCACAAGTAATTTAGCATTTGAGTGAGATGGACCCATGGGGCCCACCCCCATGCAATTTTCGGCCGAACCCCCTTAGAGGGGGGGGAGTATTTTGTTTTTCCCATTTTATTTTTCATTCTCACTTTTACAATTTTCCCTAAAACCTAATACTTGCAATTTTCTCCCAACTTCTCCTCTCCTCTCCCTCTTTGGCCGTGACCCACCTCCACCATCATCATCATCATCATCATCAAACAAAATAATACTTGGATCATTAAATCGTTTATACAATCGGATTACTCTCTTCGTTCTCTACACATCTATATACTTTGATTCTCGATTAGGGTATAAACCCTAACCCTAGCTTTTTGAATTTTCAATTATTTTACTGATTTTATATGTTATATGATTAGTATGATGTGTATAAGTTATTGTATTGTTGTTTGAATGCGTAGAATTACTCGTTTGTACATGTTTTCGGTTTGTAAAGTTTGGACAGCAGTTTGATTCGTATATTCTGACTATATAACTGATATGAATGTTAAAATAAAGTACATAAATGAGTTCCTCTCATCAAGACATTAATTTTAGACTCCGGATTCATGTCGTTTCGATTCCCGGAGCCCTAGATACGCTTAATTTGGTTTTTGTTAAAGATTGAAAGGTGTTCTTGGCATGAACAAGGTTGGGTCCGACTTTGTGACCATCCTTGGTGTCTTTAGGGTGTCTCATTTGGTTAGGACTGATGGTGGGACGAATATTCATGTTCGGGTCACCTAAATCCGAGCCACGGTTCACCCGTTTTGCCCGAATTACTGTTTTGAGTAAATTGATTTCCCAATTGTTGTCATGGCTGATATCCACGACCTAGGGACTGTTCTTGGAGTGTTCTTGAGTTCATAAATGTGTCGGGTGGTTTGAGTAGGTGAAGTTACATATGTGGCTTGCCCGAAACCGACGCCCGGGGCTCAAGATACGACCCGGCGAACTTTTAAACTTAAAACTTATGGTTAATGATTAAACTTATGATAAAATTTATGGAATTCATTATTAATTAATTACTTAAGGTAAAAGAAGTAATTATTATTATTTAAAACTTATGATATAAATATTTATTATATCATTTAATTATTAATTATAATTTCATTAACATTTTAATTAGACTTATGATTAATAATACTTTTATTATTAAAGGAAAATACTTATGATAAGTATTAAATTTTGTTTTTGAGAAATTATTAAAAGACTTATAATAAATATTAAATAATTATTTAATTGTTATAAGACTTAATTATTATTTAATTATGACTTAATTATTAAATACTTATGATTTAATAATTTTAATTAGAAACTTATGATATGATTAATAATTCATTATTAATTAATGATACTTATGATATGATTTAAAATTTATTATAAATTAATAATATTTATATTATGATTGATATTTAATTAATTAATTAAATACTTATGTTATACTAATTATAACATTTCAATTTATATTAACTTTAATAATTCATTTTATTTAATTAAACTTATGTTAAGACATTATAATACACTTTTGACTTTAAATAACATTATAACCTATGTTATTATTATAACTTACACTTTTAAAATTAATGTTGACTATGTTTGACCAAGGTTGACTTTTGAGTTGACTTTCGGTTGACTTTGACTTTCAGTTGACTTCTGTTGACTTTCTAAATAAGGAAACTTTCCTAACTTCAAAACTTTCTAAAAATAGAACTTTCTAAATTTGGAAACTTTCCAAAAATAGAAACTTTCCAAAAATAGAAACTTTCCAAAAATAGAAACTTTCCTAAAATAGAAAACTTTCCAAAAATGGAAACCTGCTAAAAATAGAAACTTTCTAAAAATAGAAAGTGTGTGTCCTTATGCTGTTCCAATCAAACCGATGCTTGCTGAGTAATGTTCTATGCCTACTTGCAACATGTACAATAGCTATCATACTAAGACTTGGCCTAAGTTAGTTATTTATTTCGACCTGCTTTATTTATAGGTCGGCGTTGTGATCTTTCTTGATCACTTTACTTTACTTGCTGTTCGCTTGTTTGTGAGATTTCTTCAGTTGCTATTTAAGGTGAGTTATAGTCCCGTTTTTACATACTTTTCAAAGTATATTTTTGGGATGTGATTACATGCAGATTTTTATTTACGTTTAGACACAAGTAACAGTTAAATTTAATTATTCATTGTGAGTTGGACAAAAATATTCCCTAGTCTGGTAACTGTAATCATTGGTTTCTACCGGTGAACGCGAATCCTACGGATAGATCTATCGGGTTTGACAACCCCATTTCGAGCTAGTCGCGCTAGCAATTTATAATCGGAATGTTTAGTACTTCGTAATTTGTTGTAGATACACTGTCCAAGTGTATATTTTTATTGTGTTTGGCAAGGGTAAATAAAGGGTTAAGTGGTTACCAGGTGGCTCATTGATAATGGAATAATGTTTAATGTTTTCTAACATTTTTAAATCTTGTGGTCTAAAGTTTACTTATTTATTTAAACCTATAATTCACTCAACCTTTGTGTTGACAGTTTACTTGCATTGTTTTCACAGGTACTTGAGTTATTTGATGCTTCCGCTGTCGTTAGAAGAGTCTGCATGCATTTGGGCAGATTTTATGAAACTATTTATGAAACTATTTATGAAACTTAAGTTTGCATTCTATTTTGGATAATTTAAATTGTGGGATTGTTGGCAATGTTTTGTGTCAACTTTTGGTTTCATATTATGGTTGGTTGGTTTTCAAACTACTTAATTTGGTTTGTTTCCTTTTTGGGGAACATTTTGAAATAAAAGAATGCAACTTTGTTTATTTAATTCATTTAAGTCCGATCAAGCTATGGGACCAACTGACGGATCCGTTAAGTGTTTTGACGGGGTCGTCACATTGTTGATGATCCGTACATGATGGTTTTGTACGGGGCGTCACATCTTCCATATACAACTTTTGATTTGGAATCATAGGTGTATCAGCAGGTTTGCAATCAATCATACCTGTCTCTGCGAGAAAATCAAGAATGTATTTCTTTTGACAAATAAATATTCCCTGTTGGGATCTTAATACTTCAATCCCCAAGAAGTATTTGAGTTTGCCTAAATCTTTCATTTCAAATTCTTTAAATAAGTTTAATTTTAAGTTAGAAATTTCTTCTTTATCATTTCCGGTTATTATTATATCATCAACATAAATGATTAAGCATATAGTTAAATTTCCTTTTCGTTTCAAGAAAAAAGTATGATCTGAATTACTTTGTTTGAAATTATATTTTTTTCATAAATGATGTAAATTTCCCCAACCAAGCCCGTGAAGATTGTTTTAGCCCATATAAATATTTTTTAAGTCGACAACCTTCCCTATCATTGAAATTTCCCGCAAATCCCGGTGGAGCTTCCATATACACTTCTTCTTTTAATTTACCATGGAGGAAAGCATTTTTCACATCAAATTGGTGAAGTGGTCAGTATTCATTTGCAGCAATCGGGACAATGATAGTATCAATTTTTGCCACCGGGAAAAAGGTCTCGGGATAATCGATCCCATAGGTCTGAGTATACCCTTTGGCAACAAGGCGAGCTTTATATCTCTCAATGGTGCCATCTGGTTTGCGTTTTATTGTAAACATCCAACAACATCCTACGACTTTCTTTCCTTGAGGAATAACACATTTTTTCCATGTGTCATTTTTCTTAAGTGCTCCTATTTCCTCTTCCATAGCCTTTTCCATTTTTTCGAATTTCATAGCTTGATCAATATTTGTTGGAATTTCTTCAGAATACAAAAGCAAAGTTGAATTTTCGTGCTTCACTTGATAAGTTTCGTTGTGCAATATTAGCAATATGATATCTTGACATTTGAGCTTCTTTTTGTGGAGAGTATCTTTTTGGTGGTACACCTCTGGTGGTTATTTGTGGCAGGACATATCTCTCCATGGTTTCACTGGGGTTTGAATTGTTGCCGGTTGAGGTGTTTGTTGTATCGGAAGTTGAATCGTTTTGTTCCTCTTGAATTGGTTGATCATCATTAGGGAAGGTTTCGGTTTCGGTAGATTCAGCATCTTCGGTGGATTCAGAATCTTGTGTTGAGGGATTTGGTGAATCGGGGTTTCGTGAATTTGGTGTTGATGTTTGGATATTATCGGAGTTTGGTATGGGTGTTTGGGTATCATCAGATTTGGGTATCCATTGTATCCAACTTAGAGTGTCATTATCTTATTTCTCCCCCTCACTCGTCAGTGGGTATTATAAAAATATTCGGTTTTGATAAAGTCACAATTCATTGTAGTAAAGACATGACGCCTTTTGGGACTATAACATCTATACCCTTTTTGGTTAATTTCATAGCCCACCATGACACATTTTTCCGCACATGGATCTAGTTTGTTACGTTCATTTTTGGAATGCGGACAAAGACGGAGCACCCAAATATCCGAGGTTCAATGCTAAATGAAGTCGGAAGGAAATGAAATTGAGAAAGAGTATCTTTCGGAGTTTTTGTGCCCAATACTTTAGTAGGTATACTACTACATTTGTTCACATCTAGACCTCCATATCTAGACGTGTTTAATTAATTATAGGTCTACATAGCTTATTCCCGCAAATAAATACATGTCAACACGTCTAATTAGGAGTTCATAACACGTCTACATATAGCAAGTCTTTCATTCCGTTATTATTTTTTTCATTTTAACACGTCTACTTATGAGATTTTAACACGTCTAGATAACAATTTTTTTATTCCGCCAAAATATATACATCAACACGTCTATATAACAAAAAAGTGAACCGGTCTTGATATTTATCTTCAAAACATAAAATAACACGTCTAAATTTTGAATCGGTTTTGATATAAACTACTTATTTAACACGTCTAGATACTGCAAAGCTAAAGCCCAAGCCCATTCTATTAGTTCAGGCGCAATATAACGCATTCAATAAGATCTTTTAAGCAAACCGTCAACTGAGCAGTCTCACTTATCAATTTGGGCGATTCAACCTCCGATTCACTTCAACAGGTACGAACAGAAAACCTAATTTTTGTAACGCATTTGAATTACTAAATTACCAAGCGTAAAGCTTTTAATTGCAGCGTTTAGATGTATTACACGTTGATATTATAAATTAGTGTTGCCAATTATACTCTATTATGTTTAGCATTTTAGGTAAAAATGATTTTTCACGTTGTGTTGGGCGCAATATGCAGCTTCATACTCGCCATTGCGGTCGTGGGAAAAGCTTGTTTCGTAGGTTATGATAGACGTAAAAGGAACTTGCAGGTTTCACTTGATTTTTCTATAACCGTAAATTGTTTTAGTTGCTATAGAAATTTCATAAATTTATAGTGGTTGACGTGGTTTTGTTTTGGCGATAATGAGTATAAATGATACAGGGAAATGGATTATTTGAGATTTTTTTAGTTTGTTGTTTTTTGACTGTTAAATGGGGAGTTTGGAAGCTGTTATGACCATGGTTAATAAGATTATTAAGGTCCTATACTTAATCTTGTTTTGTTGATGTAAACTTGGTTTTGGGATGGTAATCATTGTTTATGATCAACTTTTGCAGTTGAGTTTCTTTGCCGAAACAGGAGATTTTCAGATATTTGTGTCAAACCATGTGAGTTGATCAATTATCTATATGAGCTTTGCCATCCAATTTCTTTCTCTGCAATAGTGCAATATATACTTTGTGCAAATTGTTATGATCATTACTTAAAGTTGAAGTCGTATTTATTGACTTATTATGAATGTTTCAATATTTTTCTTATTATTGTATATGGGTGTTTATAATGCTGTATTTTTCATATGGGATATATGCTAATACTTTTCTGATCAACACTATCTGATTGTACAAGTAAAATGTTTTTTCTAGTTATTAGAAAACTAGTTGATGGAAATTCAGGTTGTTATTCGTAGACGTAAAGTATATATGAACTAATTACTACTTAATAAGTATAATTTGGAAAAATAGAAAGGTTTTGGAATGCCTACATCAGTTTTGTAAAGAATGAGCCGACAAATCCATGGGATTCGGGTATGTATTAAAATGTTTTGATACTTTTAGAATGTCAATTAGCTTGTCTTTAAGATCCTTGGCCCTTTTTTCAATGATGTGTTACAGGGATACCGAATGTCCTGCTTATTGTGCTCATTGCGCAAGCTGATGCTCCTTGAGGGATGATCCAAATAATGATAACCTCATTGTATTGTTGTACCCTAACATAATTTTCAAGAAGTTACCACATAATGATGATAAAGTAATACTGGATATTTTTCTACTAAGCCTCAACTAGATATCTCTGTTTTTGTATACAACATCAGCTCGAGCTGAAAGCTTCACAAATATAACACAGGTCGCGAATCAAGGGTTGATACTGCACAAATGTGATGAATGTCAGTGTTTTCTCTTTCATTTAGAATGATAAATGACTTTGTTTTTACTTACCCATATACCAACTTCATGTTCTGTTGCTTTGGTTGTTGTTGTTGTTTACGTGCTCACATCTACATAGAGTGAGTTAGTTTAATTATGAATGAGAACGAGAATTTATTTTACTTGTAAGACAGTGTGCAAATGACTTGTAAGACAGTGTGCAAATGGTTTCAAATTAATTTTTCATTTGTTGTCACTTGTCGATTTATGTATTTAGTAAGATTTGTTCATGTGTGACGATCGCTCCAAATCCATATGGACGAACACGTCATTCATCGATTTCATTGCGAGGTATTTGACCTCTATACGATACGTTTTGTAAACATTGCATTCTTTTGAAAAGGCACACCATAAATGAATATATAAATCAAAGGTTTTCGACATCTGATGATTTCTACATATAGACAATCACCGTAAATAATAGTTTACAATAGTACTTCTGTTGACAATGCAGTCAAAATAAGATACATGGTGATAATTTGGTGAATGCAACGTTTCCTTGAAAAATATGACATGTAAGACTCCATGCACATAGCTTGTCTAACATATAAGCAAATAGCGGAAGACTTCTAGAGAACCTGAGAATAAACATGCTAACAAGTGTCAACACAAAAGTTGGTGAGTTCATAGTTTTAGTGTTTTGCATAATCTGTATATAAAAGTGGATCACAAGATTTCAGTTGTTTCATCCAGAAACGTTTAGTAATAGATTCTACATAACAGAGCACCCTGGTAACTAAACTTTAACGTTATAATGATAAATACCCCATTCGTTTTAATACACGCAAACCAACGTGTCCTAAACTCAAATAACACACGTCCGTTAAAAGGCTAGTGCTCTAGCTCGGACGGGGATGTCAAGCCCTATGGATCCATATACTGTTATTCGCGCCCACCAGTCCATATCCTATGTACTGGCAGTTACTAGTTACCAAAGCTAAGGGATTTTCGGTTTAAACTCAGCGTAGAATTAAGTATGTACTTGTATCCATTGCGTTTAAATATATTGCATGTATTCTCAGCCCAAAAATATAGATTGTAAAAGTAATTAAAAAGGGAGCAAATGAAACTCACCTTAGCAGCACATAAAGTTGTTCACCAAAACGTGATCGAAACTCGGAATATCAAATAACCGTAAATCTCAACCTAGAGAACATATGTTGGTCAATAAATGTCTATCAAGCTAGGTCAGGTCATAGTGTTTCACAATCCTAATGCTCGAGATCAACATACAAAAGTTATCCAAAGTCGTTTTAAAAAGTCAATTTTGACAATAGTTTACAAAACGAGACGTACCTTATATAAGGATTCATTTACTCGGTTGGTAATATTCAAAAATCTAATTTATCAATCTTACACACAAGTTGTTTAAATATTAATTGCAGATTCAAAAGCATTTCCAATTAACGTCAATTATAATTCAGTTGATCATATCTTTTAATCCGTTCATCGAAACTATTCGATATCTAAATGAAAAGTTATTGATTTTTCGCCAGCTTTCCAAAAACATGTATATCATATACCTTTTACCAGTAATATATGTATTTAATTTGTGATTCATTATAAACTGTTTAACGATGAAATTTAGCATACAAGCATGTATCAATATATATACTCGAGCACTAGTCAGGGATATTCTATTAATATATAATAGATAAGATATAAATGCTTACGTATCAATATTGTGATTCAATATTGTAGGAAAGTACGTAGACGTAACAGAAATGATAACACTAGGTTTATCTTGCAAACAATATCCATGAATATTACCCATAGCCCCCATAGCTATAACCCATAATTTCCTTAGTTCTATCCCGCTCGAAAACCCATTTTTGAAAGTGACATGCTCATAACCTCGTCGTAGTATTTTATGTGTAATACTAATTAATAATACTAATAATGATAAGATTAATAATAATATTAATCTTAATAATAATAATAATAATAATAATAATAATAATAATAATAATAATAATAATAATAATAATAATAATAATAATAACTACAGAGGGAGTAATATGTATTCGGATATGTGTGTGTGTGTTAAAAGTGCAGGAACCAGCTCGATTTATAGATGTTTGCTGAATCTGATGCCCATGCGAGTGCATGGGATTTTAGCGCAAATCTCATGCACTTGCATGAGATCATGCACTCGCATGGGTTTTATGCCTATTTCCCATGCGATCGCATGGCCGTCAGATCCAGCTCACATATTTTTTTTGTTTTCTTGTTTGTCGACATAATTAAATATAATATATATAATATATATAATTTAAATAATTAATTATATATTATATTAAATTCATGTGCATAGTTGACTTATAATTTTCGTTCCGATGACTCGTACGTTGTCACTCGACTTATGTCCCGGTTCCGGTTTCTCGAACGCATTTTCGTACGCTTAGAAAACTCGCAATTTAAGTTTTGTGACTCGTACCTTTGTCAAAATATAGTCTTAAATTATCAATAAACTATATCATTCAAAGTGTATCTTAAACTTTCGAGTGTTTTGGTTATTTACTTCTATAAATCATTGTCTCGCTATTTGTTGATATATATATAATAACAAATCGTTTTATGACCAAGTTAATATATATTTTCAACATTCATAAACACGTTTTAAATATACATCGCAAGTTATTCATACAATTAATATTCCAACTTATCATATATATTCAAATAAATATTTAAACCAATAAGTTTAATGTACGGTATCAAACAATTAATACATTGTTACGTTTTCAAGTTATAGTATATATATATGTATCTATATACATATAATTGTTCGCGAATTTTCAAGAACAACCGAAAGGTATTTGAATATATGAAAGTAGTTCAAAAATTTTGAGATTCAGTTTTACAGACTTTGCTTATCGTGTCAGAAATATTAAACCATATCGAGAATTTGGTTCAGAATAAGTCGAAATTTTCCGGGTCATCACATCATGTCTAGGCGTCACTGCTACATTTTTTCACATCTGGTTTGCGGCTTGGGTGGATTGTTTTCAATGATCATACACGCGTCCTTAAGCAACATGGCGTTCTCTCTGTTCCTCATGTGTTCTTAGATATATATGTGTGTATAGTCTTTGAGCTCAATTATATATGTCTGTTCTAGTTTATGAATCTTGTTCAGATCATGGATTGCATTATGGGATATCTCAATACAATTTGTGACTCCATCGTTATTCAGGTTCGTTATCAGTGCTACACCTAGTTAACGATTATGTCTTTGATAATTTATCTCATATTACCTCAAAAGATTATTGAATATTCTTTTTGGATGCATATATCTATGGACTTGTAGGGAGAATTTTTTTATATCCTTGAGATAACTAGAGAACATCCATTTGTAGCTGTTCGGGGTTTGTAGTTTTTGTTAGTTGATTTTCAGTTTCCGATTTGTGATGTTACTTTGGAAACAAGGATTTTCAAATGAGTTATAGTAATTTTGTTTAGATTAATTGGATTCAAGTTGTAATTTATCAAAAGATTCACAGCAAGGTTGTAAAACTCGCGACTCGGGGAGAACTTGACAGGAGGTTTTTGAGGAGTTCTCGGCGACTCGGGGAGAACTCGGGGGAGAGCTCGGACGTTGATTTTTTAATATAGCTATATATATATTTTGATAATATATAAATAACAGGGACTGTTATTGTCATGTTATCAAAGGTTCAAGAGTGATTATCAAATTTGTTCTTTTTATTAATGTTTGGTAATAGTTGAGGGGCTGTTAATGTCATTTGATAAAGAACAAGAAATTATTAAAATATTTAAAATATCACTTTTTATAAACGTCTAAGATCTATACATCCTACCAGATCTAAAATTCAAAACACACGCTCCCTTCCCTTTATATTCAGATACAGTGTCAACTAAAAACCCTAAAATTTTGCTACAAGAATTTGTGGTCTTGCTTAATTCACGACATGTTTCACCTTTTTCCTTCTTCTATTATCTTCCTTTTCCTTTTCTTGCTCTCCTTCCTCCTCTTTAAATATTTCAGGAAAGATCTGTGTTTTCCGATGTCGTTGACCACCGTTTGACCGTCGTTGACCGGCGTTGACCGAGTAATTGGGCGAGTTAGACACTGATTTCGGGTTATGATCTTCCAGCCGATTACTCAGCCGAGTTGGCCGAGTTTTGCAACACTGATTCAGATAATAATGTAAAAAATTTTGTTTGTAGACATTGTTGTTTGTCTATGTTACATTTGATTTTGAATAAATATGTGGGTTGTTTACTTTTTTCCTAGCATGTTTAATATTTAATTTTGATCATTCATTAGCTAGTTTTGGTAGTAAAAAATTGAAAAATTATAATATTGTTCTTCAAATAATGATGCGTGGGAATGGGAATGATAGTCGGTCATTTAGACGTGTTAAAAACGGGGTTTAAAAGACCAGTTGACATGTATGCGCGCTTACAATATAACAAATCTAATTAAGAATATTTAGACAGGTTGACATGTATGCGTGCCATAAGGTTATGCTCTACATAACTATAAGCAATTAGACCTCCTCTATCTTGACGTGTTAAAAACACGTCTAAATAACCTTTTTAACACGTCTACTTGACTTTTTATGTAGTAGTGGTAGTCGGTTAATAAGGTAGGTAGTGGAAGCAAGAGCTTCAGGCCAAAAACTTTTAAGAACTTTTGATTCAATTAATAAAGCTCTTGTCATTTAGAAAAGTATGGGATTTTTTCGTTCGGATACTCCATTTTGTTCGGGAGTATGAGCACAGGAGGCCTGATGAATAATTCCGTTATTTTTCGCAAAAACGTTTCATTAATGTATTAACAAACTCCCCCCCCCCCCCCCCCCAACCCCCACACACACACATTATCGGATCTTAGTATTTGTCTGTTTTTATCATTTTATAAAATTGAGAAAATTTCTCAAACACTTCTGATTTGTAAGTTAAAAAATAAATTCAAGTCATTCGACTATGATCATCAATAAATAGGACAAAATACCGGTAATTGTTTCCCCCATTAACCGGATTTGGACCCCACACATCGGAATGAATCAAGGCAAAAGGTACATCCTTTCTAGTATTACTAGGTTTAAATGTACTACGGTGACTTTTAGCCAAAATACAAATTTCACATTTTAACATAACATTTGATGGAAATAAACTAGGAAATAAAGCATGTAAATATCCGACTGACGGGTGACCCAATCTCCTATGTCATAACCAGGTTTCCCTCGTAGGTGTTCCGTGAGCAAGCAACACGGTACCTTGTTGAGAAACCTCTTCAACATAGTATAACCCTCATTTTTCAGTGCCACGTCCAATCAACAGTCCCGTCCGAATGTCCTGCAAGATGCAGAAAGTCGGATACATTAAGACTTTACAGTTTAATTCTTTTGTAACATGACTTACCGATAACAGCTTATGAGATAAAGCTGTAATATATAGACAATTAGGTAACTTAATAGTTGATGAAATTTCAATAGTACCGCCACTTTTAACTTGAACAATTTCACCGTGAATCTTATTTTTCCTAGGTTTTGTTTTAAAAATAATATCTTTTTCGTCAAAATTCATAGTATCCGTTACCCCACAATCAAATATCCAAGTTTTAGACTTAAAATTATTTGAGACAATGTTTACTTCGGAAGGATCTCTTTGTATTTTAGTTAGGACAGAGTACTTATTTTGACACGAAATCAGTTTGGACTTGTTTTGTACATTATTATTAAATTTTGTTATGTGTTTGGGCTCAATTTTCGATTTTGGCCCACTTATAATTTTGATAGAGTCATGTGTTGGCTTGTTTACATACTTAATATTAGTCCAGCCCATAACTGTGGGCTTACCACATTGTGACCCATTAAACGTTTTATCCTTTGACCTAGCACGTCTACCTAGGTTATCCCCGGATCGTTCCCTTTCATCCCCAAACGGTTTTGTCCAGTTCCCCATTTTTATCATCTCTAGATCGCATGTACAATATCCTAAATTTATCATCTCTAAATTGTTTATCATCCCTAGACTCGCTATGCAGTATATCAGTATCATCCCTAATTTTATCATCTCTAATCTGATTTGGCTATTCATCTTATTATCTTTATTTTCATAAAACCTAGATTTTGTTCTACTTATATCTGTAAAATAAGAGATGAAAGGTAAAAATTGTGTACCATTGGTTTTAGAGGTGGATGCGATACCGATGAAGCCTTGATCGGTGTCAGTGGCGGCTTGAGTGGTGGTTGGCTCGTTTATTGTTGCTACTACCGCCGCCTTGCCAGGTTTCGTCCACCATTCTGGAAACCCTTTAAGCTTGAAACACTGCTCCTTAGTGTGTCTTGATTTTCCACATTCGGTGCACTTTAACTTCGATTTGTCAATTCGAGGTGGATAACCGGTACGGTGTGGCTGTGATGGTTGAGATGATGGGTTATACGATGGTCTTTTTTCGTCAATTGCAACTAATACAGTTGCAATTCCATGACTGGTAGAAGATTCATTGGTTGTTAACCCTAAAATTTGTTGATGTGCAGCTTCTTTTCTAACAGCAGCGTATGCTTCTTCTGCTGTTGGTAAAGGATTTAATCGTAGCATTTCTCTTTTGATAGTGTCATGCTTTCTGTTTAAAGCATTTAAAAATTGGAAGAGTTTATGCTCAGATCTGATTTTGTTGTACTTTACGATATCGGATGCATTGTCCATGGGATTGGGATCTCGTCTTTCGAGTTCTCCCCATACACCTTGCATCTTTATCCATAACTCTTCCAGAGTCATGTTTGATTGTTCCATTTTGATAGCTTTTACATATAAATCGTATGTTTGCAGCTTATCTTGACCACTACTGTAAGTGGTAATGAGAGCATCCCATAGTGACTTGACAGTTGGAAACGATGTCAAGTCACTTGCGAGATTAGGCTCGATGTTTTGAATTAGCCAGGAAAAAACCACAAGGTCCTCGTGTTCCCATTGACTATAGCTTGAATCGTCGCTTTCGAGTCCGTTTGAAGTTAAGTGGTTTAGGAGGTTTTTTGATTCACCTCCTATTGCCACTTTCATCATTCGGGACCATAGCGCATAGTTATGGCTATTCAGATTAATATTAATCTTCAAGCTGCTGGTCAATTTGAGTTTAGGTTGAAAATTCATGCCATTTTTTAAAAAACAATTCGAGTTGGGTTTGAAAATCAGATTTGTTACTTGAATCACTTGATGATTCAATTCGGGATCGATACCGTTAGCTCTGATACCATGATAAAATTAAAAGAAATTGATTGTTTGTATTGATAACTTTGATTATTTGATACAGATACAATTGGGTTGTATGCTTACAAGAGATTGGTGTTTTATACACAAAGTATCCTAACAGCTATTTCTTAATATGGGATGGCTCCAACACTACTTTGGAACCCCCATGTACAAATGAGGAAACCTGCTGAATTGTTGATGCACTTTGACGCGTTGTATTGGCTGCTAGTTGATCTTGTGACATGTCCAAAAGGGAAATGATGAACTTAACTTTCCGATCTCCAAAAGTTACCAAAATAGATAATTTGACTTCTTTGTTTTGTTCCTGTATTCTAACATGACAATGATAAATTATTACGTAGTAGTAAATATTATGTAATTGTGTCTAATTTCGTTTTTTATTGGCCGGAAACAACAATAGCTAATGTTTTATTTTATTAATGTGGTATAGACACTTTTGTCTTTTTACTCTGAAGGGTTCGGGTAAAATTCTCTTACTATTTTTAAACGGTAAATACATACATTCATTTTTAATTAAAGAACTTCTGGCAGAACTGTATCAGGGAGTCTCCTCCCCTATTGCATAACCAATTCAACATCTTAAGTTTTTTATGTCATTTGAAACGGATAACTATAACTATACTCTTTACATAGTAGTAATATGCACCTACTACTTTTACTGTATTAATAAATATGAATAAAAGTTTTGTTGACCATCGCTTTAACGGCTAAACTTATAATGTATACATGTAAGGCATATAAAGGCACAAGATGTTAAATGTTAACATTGTGGGAAGTTCGATTGTTTTGACTCAAGTTTGCGATGGTGAAGTTGATGCTGCGAAGATGGGTTTTAAGTCTTCAAAGAAGTCGGTGGTTGAAGAGGAGGTCACAGTGCCCAGTGTGCATGATATCGTGGATGATGAAGACGAGTCGTATAAAAACCTTGTCTTTTAAGCGATTTGCGATGCGCGGCTTGATATCTCCTTCATCGGGAGCTCTAATTGGAAACGGTTCGGGAGATGTGTTGTCTTACTCCTTTGAATCTCGTTCCGATAAAGATGTCAATTACAATAAAATTGACGGCAAGGCATCTTAGCCTGTTATCAAGGATCGTAAGAGTAAATCCGTGATTCGGTAGTTCTATTCTTGTGGTGGTTTGCCTCTCTGTTTAGCTAGCAGCTTTGTTTGATTCTTTGTTACGCTTGTGATTCTTTGTTTTGTTTGTATGCGGGGTCGCTTGTTCGGTTTTTGTATAGTGATCGGGTTTTGAAAAGGCTCGTATCTAGTTAGCGATAACTCGTGTCCTTCATTAAAGTACGTTTACTACTATCGAACCTTGCCGTTTTGATTGTATTATTGTTTGTCTTTTCAACTTTCAATAAAAACTTAATATATGGTTTCGTTATTTTTGAAAAATAAAAGGTACTACGTAAAAGCATGTAATAAATAAAAGTATCATGAATATGTTAGTAATTAAAGCAAGGCCAACTTTTTGTGAAATCTTCCAAAACTTATCTATTTCTCTGTGACTTTGGACCATGAAAATTGTATAAGGCTTATTGGATTTACAAGGTCCAGCTAGAGTTTAATGAAACAAGGCCCAGAGCCATAATCATTGTCCATGTTAGACGCAAACAAATCCCAATATAACGGGTTGTTTTCACTAACAGGAATACCGGATTATCCATATTCAAAACCACCCAATTAGTATTATCTATATATCTAATAGACAAAATCCTGTAGCACTATTTATCAATAGTAACTAGGAATATTTTCGTCATTTCACTTTTTTTTTTGTCTCCAACGATAAAAAAAACCAACTCTCATAGAAGAACCAACCCTTCAATGTAACCAAAAGATGTCGGAAAAAATTCCTTTTTACCAAAAAAATCAACTAACTTTTTTTTTCTTCCTTTTCTTCCTCAACGATAAAGGAGACAACTTTCTAAAAGGAACAACCCTTCAATGCTACCAAAAGATGTCGAAAAACATTCTTTTTTTACAAAATAGATCAACTAACTTTAAAAAAAACGAACGCTAAAAGAAACAACTTTCACAAAAGGAACAACCCTTCAATGTTAGATGTCGAAAAAAAAATTCTTTTTTACAAAATAGATCAAGAATTTTTTTTATAACTCGCATTCAAAAAGGAGCCCCCGGCGCGAAGCGAGGGCTCCACAACTAGTTAGTAGCATTTTACTTTTCTACTTACGAAAACGTAAACTCAGGATGATCTCCTTTCATTTATAATCGGTTTTAAAAGATAGAATAGATGTTTTTGTTCGGATTACCTGAAAGGACGAGTAATCCGACTCCATACTCTTATGGGCAGTCCAGCAGAATTACTCCATGATTATTTCTAACCATTTTATGACTACCACTAAATATTCTTTCTAAGTAATATTTGAACCTGAGATCTCTTACAAGGAACTCAGAACCCCAATCACTAGATTATCTTGTAATGGTTTATACCGGTTTCTAACTCGCAAATTAAGAAATTAATATTAAAAACTAATATGGAATAATTTAATAAATATAAATACTTGAATATAAATTAACAATTAATAATTAATAATTAATAAGAAGAATATTATTTACAAAAGATAAAGTAAAGAATAATAATAATAATAATAATAGTAATAAATAACTGGTATTAATATCGATAATTTGTATATTTATAATAAGAATAAAAATTAAATAAAAATTAAAAAATTAATTTTTATTGCATTACGAAATCAATAATTTGAATTTTATGACCTAATCATCAGTTAAATCAATAGTAAAATTATGTTTTTTTTAAAAGCTGGGTTTAGAATCACTGACGAGATCGTAATCACCCCACACATACACGTTTCTAGACAGAAACCTAAAACGCATAACAAAGACTCGATTAAATATTACACATGTATTTTTTTGTTAACTTTTCAGTCTTAAATCTTATTTTTTATCCATCTTTTTGTCTTACATATATAAAGTAGGATCGTAAAAGAATTTTATCACATTAATTTTTTCCATTAATGGAAGTGGACAATTAATTTGGGACATTCCAAAAAAAAATACTGAACTATAGAATTGGGACGGAGGGAGTATTTAACAGTGGAGTTGAATGTAACACTCTAATTTTAACTTTCATTTAATAGGTAAGTTAGAGTTATATTAGAAGTTACATTATATTATATTAAAGGTATTAATTCATGTATTTACACCTCTTTTGTTTCTTCTTTCATTTTCACTGCCTTAAATTGTTTGTAAAGATATATAAAATATTGAATTTAATTTAAGAATAATTAGGTAAAAGTTAGTCGAGATAATGATACATTAACACATGTTTCCTATTAGTGACATTCAGGCCAGTCCCGAAGATTTATGGGCCTAGAACGAGATGAAAAAAACGGGCCCTTAGGCCCTAACGAATAATATACAGTATTTAAAAAAGACCCTTTCGGCCTTTCAAGAATGCTAGTGGATTTTGACTTCTTTTTTTTGTTGCTTTTGATTGTTGTTTTTTCACCTATTGTGCTTTGCCTTCGCTACTTTAGTTGTATTTTCCTAGTTCTCATGCTTCTCAAATCTTCGATTAAGTCTATATATACAAAAAAAAAAAAAAATTTGTGCCCCTGAAAATTCTGGGCCCTGAGCGGTCGATCAATTTGCTCCCCCTCCGGGCCTCCCCTGGTGACATTACTTAGATTACTCGTTACAGTGACTACGACATGAAGGAAAATTTTGTGTTTTTCGAAGGAAAAAGAAAAATTTGACTATAATGTGGCAAAGTCAAAATTTGAAATTGTATTATGGTAATTGTCAAATTTGAATGTTTAATTGAAGTAAAAAGATTTTGAGTGACGTGGTAAAATATTGTACTTTAATTAAAGTTTGAAATAAATAAATAAATATAGTAGAAATGCGTGTCAAATTTTTACTAGTGTCAAAAAAGTGATTTGCCTATCGTGTTTGTAACTGACGCCTCACTAGCGTCATAACTGACGTCCCGTAATATCTTTTTAGGCGTTATATTTTTAGAATTTAGATTCCACATAATTTTCTGGGCGTCAGATTTCGTATGTCATGTCCGTAATCGATGGTTTTATAGGCTTTAGCTAACACGCGTTATCATTTAGTTAATTATAAATGTACAAATTTTATGTTCGCGACTAACAATTATTGACCATATATATATATATATATATATATATATATATATATATATATATATATATATATATATATATATATATATATATGTATGTATGTATGTATGTATGTATGTATGTATGTATGTATGTATGTATGTGTGTGTGTGTGATAATATAAATTAAATTAAATTAAATTAGATCAAAAAGTTTTAAATGTGATACGATTGTTACAGTGTGTGTATGTTTGATAAGACCCTATGATTTATTTGAAGTTCTATTGAACTAGAACCACAACTACCGAATACATTGAATTAGGGTTGAGTCAAATCATTGCAAAAACACAAATCAACCATATTAACTACTAAACCTTCATCCCGGAGAGCAATCCACATGAATACCAATTAGTGAACCATTAGGATTGAGATCCCCTAACATCAAAGTACACCCTAGAAAAACCGAAAGCCTTTACCATTGACTTTTTATATTAAATCATACGTCTCATCAGCATTAAATTCTATGTTCGTAAAATGTACTCCATAAGTTATTACCGTAAATATATTTCATCCCATGTGAAAACTTTCTATATCCTAAATCTGGCAATTTTAGGTTGAGTTGTAGATAACTAGATATAGCTACTCATCCTATAAAATACTTTACTCCGTATTTAGCTAAAAATTTGACATAATATAGACCCTATAATTTTCCTTTCATTGTACGGCTTTAAATTTTAATAAATTATATAAATAAATTATTACAGTAAATACGTATTGTTATTGCAGGCTCTACCCATTTTTGTTGAGGCACTTCCTGAGCACGAGTTAAGACCCCAAAGTATACTATAGTACAAACGTATCTAAAATGTCGTTAATAGTAGGTAGCTTTTGTTTCCTACAGAGTATATGTTTTATCCCTAACTATTTAATAATATTTTTATTTTACATACATGTATTACAAGACGGTAACGTTTTTTTTTTCTTTCTCAAACTCGTTTTCGGTAGTGCTGCTGGAAAGCTCAAATGGAACCATAGTTCTTCACCGGTCATCATCTTCCTCCCTTCGCATCTTTAATCCCTTCTGTTGAGAAATTACGGTCTCACTAATTCCTACCACACAGCCCAATTGTTGGAGATAATCGGTTAAGGAAATGCACAATGGTCCCACATCGGAAAGTGATAGAACCAAATGTATGTATATAAGCTTATGAGAACCTCACTCTATTACCGATTGGTTTTAGAGTAATGTGGAACTCATGAGCTTATATATTGTACATGTTGGTGGACCTGAAACGATCCTACACGTGGTATCAGAGCTGGAGCAGGGAGAAAGTAAAACGGGACGCAAGATAATGAAATTCGGTGATCGATAGCATGTAGCAAGTAGCATGCAGAAAGTAAGAGCAAGGATGATCACCGATGCTCGTCAAGCAGCATGGATTAACCGATTAAGGGGGGTGATTGTTGGAGATAATCGGTTAAGAAAATGCACAATGGTCCCACATCGGAAAGTGATAGAACTAAATGTATGTATATAAGCTTATGAGAACCTCACTCTATCACCAATTGGTTTTAGAGTAATGTGGAACTCATGAGCTTATATGTTGTACATGTTGGTGGACCTGAAACGATCCTACACGTGGTATCAGGTTAATCGGGTTTAATATTTTAAGAAAGTATTTACTAAATATTAACTTTAATTATTAGGAAGTTTCTAGGAAACTCATATGATCAAAACTTGGTGAGAAAGACAAGATCATTGAGTTAACTAGAATGATATAATTACTATTATTAGTTTTTGTAATTGGCTATATAAGCCTATTATTTAATGAATAAAGATGTGGTCGAATGAATTAAATAAATTGTTTCTCGTGTCTACATTCTGACGAATGTGAGTTTGTTTCCAAGCAATATCATGCGTTTTTCGGTTTAATATCGAATTATAGTTTCATAACACGTAACAACTCTTGTTACTCATAGTATTTTTAATTCCGTAATATATAGTTCAAGTCAAGTTTATCATTTAAGTTCCAACATTTGGTATCAAGAGCTTGGTTCGTTTGTAGGAGGGTCGATTGCAACCTTATGCAATCAAAGCAAGATTGATCATTATCCGTGATCATAGCAAGAGCAAGAGCAAGAGCAAGGTGATCACCATAGTGATTACAAGAAAGTAGCAAGAAGCAAGTTAGCAAGTTGTAAAAATAGCAAGAAGCAAGTAGTGACAAATTTGTGAGCAAGTTAGCAAGAAGACAAGCACCACGTAGCAAGAATTGTAAGCAAGAAAAAAGAAGAGTAAGTAGCAAGTTGTAAAAGATGGAAGAAACACTTGCAATCCGTGAGCAAGGAAACGTACCACTCCAATGTAGTGACCCGAACTTTTCCATGTTTATATATATATTAAATGAAATTGTTATTTACATGATTAAGTGTTTCCAACATGTTAAGCAATCAAACTTGTTAAGACTTGATTAATTGAAATAGGTTTCATATAGACAATTGACCACCCAAGTTGACCTGTGATTTACGAACGTTAAAACTTGTAAAAACTATACGATGACATATATATGGTTATATATATAGTTAACATGATTTTATTATAAGTATGTATCTCATTAGGTATTTTAACAATGAGTTATATACATAAAAATGAAACTATTAATTTAAGAAACTCGAAAACGATATATATAACGATTATCGTTATAACAACGTCTTACTAGGTACATATGAATCATATTAAGATATTGATACACTTGGTTAATTATGTTAAATGATAAGTAAATATATTATTAAGTGTATTAACAATGAAATACATATGTAAAAATAAGACTACTAACTTAATGATTTCGAAACGAGACATATATGTAACGACATTTAACTGTATATATATCATGCTAAGATATATTATATATCATAATATCATGATAATATAATAATTTAACATCTCATTTGTTATAATAAACAATGGGTTAACAACATTCAACAAGATCGTTAACCTAAAGGTTTCAAAACAACATTTACATGTAACGACTAACGATGACTTAACGACTCAGTTAAAATGTATATACATGTAGTGTTTTAATATGTATTCATACACTTTTGAAAGACTTCAAGACACTTATCAAAATACTTCTACTTAACAAAAATGCTTACAATTACATCCTCGTTCAGTTTCATCAACAATTCTACTCGTATGCACCCGTATTCGTACTCGTACAATACACAGCTTTTAGATGTATGTACTATTAGTATATACACTCCAATGATCAGCTCTTAGTAGCCCATGTGAGTCACCTAACACATGTGGGAACCATCATTTGGCAACTAGCATGAAATATCTCATAAAATTACAAAAATATGAGTAATCATTCATGACTTATTTACATGAAAACAAAATTACATATCCTTTATATCTAATCCATACACCAACGACCAAAAACACCTATAAACACTTTCATTCTTCAATTTTCTTCATCTAATTGATCTCTCTCAAGTTCTATCTTCAAGTTCTAAGTGTTCTTCATAAATTCCAAAAGTTCTAGTTTCATAAAATCAAGAATACTTCCAAGATTGCAAGTTTACTTCCAAGTTTTCTATATCCATTCCAAGTAATCATCCAAGATCAAGAAACCTTTGTTACTTACAGTAGGTTATCTTTCTAATACAAGGTAATAATCATATTCAAACTTTAATTCAATTTCTATAACTATAACAATCTTATTTCGAGTGGAAATCTTTCTTGAAATTGTTTTCGTGTCATGATTCTGCTTCAAGAACTTTCAAGCCATCCAAGGATCCTTTGAAGCTAGATCTATTTTTCTCATTTCCAGTAGGTTTATCCAAGGAAATTGAGGTAGTAATGATATTCATAACATCATTCGATTCATACATATAAAGCTATCTTATTCGAAGGTTTAAACTTGTAATCACTAGAACATAGTTTAGTTAATTCTAAACTTGTTCGCAAATAAAAGTTAATCCTTCTAACTTGACTTTTAAAATCAACTAAACACATGTTCTTTATCTATATTATATGCTAACTTAATGATTTAAAACCTGTAAACATGAAAAACACCGTAAAACCGGATTTACGCCGTCGTAGTAACACTGCGGGCTGTTTTGGGTTAGTTAATTAAAAACTATGATAAACTTTGATTTAAAAGTTGTTATTCTGGGAAAATGATTTTGATTATGAACATGAAACTATATCCAAAAATTATGGTTAAACTCAAAGTGGAAGTATGTTTTCTAAAATGGTCATCTAGACGTCGTTCTTTCGACTGAAATGACTACCTTTACAAAAACGACTTGTAACTTATTTTTCCGACTATAAACCTATACTTTTTCTGTTTAGATTCATAAAATAGAGTTCAATATGAAACCATAGCAATTTGATTCACTCAAAACGGATTTAAAATGAAGAAGTTATGGGTAAAACAAGATTGGATAATTTTTCTCATTTTAGCTACGTGAAAATTGGTAACAAATCTATTCCAACCATAACTTAATCAACTTGTATTGTATATTATGTAATCTTGAGATACCATAGACACGTATACAATGTTTCGACCTATCATGTCGACACATCTATATATATTTCGGAACAACCATAGACACTCTATATGTGAATGTTGGAGTTAGCTATACAGGGTTGAGGTTGATTCCAAAATATATATAGTTTGAGTTGTGATTAATACTGAGATACGTATACACTGGGTCGTGGATTGATTCAAGATAATATTTATCGATTTATTTCTGTACATCTAACTGTGGACAACTAGTTGTAGGTTACTAACGAGGGCAGCTGACTTAATAAACTTAAAACATCAAAATATATTAAAAGTGTTGTAAATATATTTTGAACATACTTTGATATATATGTATATATTGTTATAGGTTCGTTAATCAACCAGTGGCCAAGTCTTACTTCCCGACGAAGTAAAAATCTGTGAAAGTGAGTTATAGTCCCACTTTTAAAATATAATATTTTTGGGATGAGAATACATGCAGATTTTATAAATGATTTACAAAATAGACACAAGTACGTGAAACTACATTCTATGGTTGAATTATCGAAATCGAATATGCCCCTCTTTATTAAGTCTGGTAATCTAAGAATTAGGGAACAGACACCCTAATTGACGCGAATCCTAAAGATAGATCTATTGGGCCTAACAAACCCCATCCAAAGTACCGGATGCTTTAGTACTTCGAAATTTATATCATATCCGAAGGGTGTCCCGGAATGATGGGGATATTCTTATATATGCATCTTGTTAATGTCGGTTACCAGGTGTTCACCATATGAATGATTTTTATCTCTGTGTATGGGATGTATATTGAAATATGAAATCTTGTGGTCTATTGTTACGATTTGATATATATAGGTTAAACCTATAACTCACCAACATTTTTGTTGACGTTTAAAGCATGTTTATTCTCAGGTGAATATTAAGAGCTTCCGCTGTTGCATACTAAAATAAGGACAAGATTTGGAGTCCATGTTTGTATGATATTGTGTAAAAACTGCATTCATGAAACTGATTTCGATGTAACGTATTTGTATTGTAAACCATTATGTAATGGTCGTGTGTAAACAGGATATTTTATATTATCATTATTTGATAATCTACGTAAAGCTTTTTAAACCTTTATTTATGAAATAAAGGTTATGGTTTGTTTTAAAAATGAATGCAGTCTTTGAAAAACGTCTCATATAGAGGTCAAAACCTCGCAACGAAATCAATTAATATGGAACGTTTTTAATCAATAAGAACGGGACATTTCAGTTGGTATCCGAGCGTTGGTCTTAGAGAACCAGAAAATTTGCATTAGTGTGTCTTATCGAGTTTGTTAGGATGCATTAGTGAGTCTGGACTTCGACCGTGTTTTCTTTAGAAATGATTGCTTAACATTTTTGTTGGAAACTATATATTATTAACATGTATATATTATGTGATATATTAATCTCTTAACGTGTTTGATATTGTGTGATAGATGTCTACCTCTAGCACAAATCCCATTGACTCACCTAATAATAACGAAGAGTCGAATATATATTGGACTGAACCGGAAGAAGAATCAGAACCGGAAGAGGAGGAACCGGAGGAGGAAATAGAACCGGTGGGGGAAATAATAAAACGGTTAAGTAAAAGAAAATCCTCAACCAACCGACCAAGGTTAATTATGGTCAATGGTGTTTCCGCCAAGGAATCAAAATATTGGGAGGATTACCAATTCTCCGATGAATCGGATTCCGACGAGAATTCCGATGATGTTATAGAAATTACCCCAACTGAATTTAAAAAGGCAAAAGAAAATAATAAGGGAAAGGGCTTAAAAATAGAGAAATCTAATTCCAACCCTGATGAACTTTATATGTATCATCAACCCCCGAAGCCCTTAAGTTGTAACAATGACCCGGGAACCTCTAAACCGCCAGGTTTTTCTAAACCGTTGTGGAAAACGACAGCTCGTATTAGGGGAACATCATATATCCCTAGAAACTTGGCAAAATGAACCAAAACTGAAGAAGAAGAAACGAGCGAGTCGGAATAAGATAGTTGTATTCGTGTGGTGTAATATATGTAATATAGTGTGCTTATGCTTTATGATATATGTAAAAAATTGCTTGTATTAATAAGTATTTTTTTTATGAATCTAACTCTTGTCAATTTTAAAGTATAAAAACATAAAATGGATAGACAACCCAATATTTTAAGAGACCTACCCGGAGACATGATTGATGAAATCTTGTCTAGAGTCGGTCAGAATTCTTCGGCACAACTATTTACGGCGAAATCAGTTTGTAAGACATTCGAAGAACGTTCCAAGAATGCCTTGGTTTATAAGAGACTTTCGTTTGAAAGATGGGGAATATCACATTGGGAAACTCATAAGTTACGATGTGTTTACTTTGACGCATATATTGCGGGGAACCCAAATGCTATTTTACGCAATGGGTTAAGAAATTATTTTGACTCAATGTATCCGAATATAGGACTTCATGATTTAGAAAAAGCGGCTAACATGCAACATAAAGAAGCATGCTATGCTTACGGGTTAGTAATGTTCGCTTCTCACCAAAGTGAGAAAAAGAACATCGGGCTACAACTATTAAACAAAACGTTCCCACAAGTGACGGAGTCGGTAATTGGGGTAATAAATGAGGTTTTTAGGTTATTACGAGACTGTTGGTCATTACGTAACCCTCATCCCTTTGACGACGTTACAAAACGCTGTCTTATCAACGGCCATAACGGTTATGTTCCACAAGACCAAGGATGGGAAGTAGTCCTAGTAAAACCAGAATGCATGACTTGTTTCTGGACGTATGAATTACGTGTCTTTATTGCCTTTACTGAACGACTTGTGTACTAGCTAGAATTATCTTCACAACTATCTTGTATCAAATTTATTGTGTGCTATATTTCATGCTTTATGTAAAATAAGCGGAATTGTAAGTTTGTAAAATATTGTATAAAAGTTTGAACGCGAAATATTATTATAATCAGTTTTTCATATAGAATTGTAGTAGTTGAATTGTATATTAGCTACTAAGTATGAACTTAACGGGTAGGTACTACCCGAATTTAAACTTATAAAACGCTAATATGAAAAAAAGCTTTTATAAATGAGTTCATATTATGCTACGAAATACTATTAACTACTCTTAATATTCTGTATGATTAACTTGTTCCATTTGACTATTTTGAAGGAAATGGCACCGACTACTCGACACACCGTGAATATGAATGAAGAGGAATTCCGTACTTTTCTAGCTTCAAACATAGCCGCAGTACAGGCTGCGCTACATACCAACAATAACCTTGGATCTAGCAGTACAGGAAATCGTGTAGGATGCACCTACAAAGAATTCACTGCCTGCAAACCTTTGGAATTTGTTAGAACCGAAGGACCGATCGGATTGAAACGGTGGACCGAGAAGGTCGAATCGGTGTTTGCCATAAGTAAGTGTACTGAAGAGGACAAAGTGAAGTACGCTACGCATACCTTCACAGGTTCTGCGTTAATATGGTGGAATACCTATCTAGAGCAAGTGGGACAAGATGATGCGTACGCACTACCGTGGTCAGCATTCAAGCACTTGATGAACGAGAAGTACCGTCCCAGAACCGAGGTCAATAAGCTCAAGACAGAACTTAGAGGGTTACGAACCCAAGGATTTGATATTACCACGTACGAATGACGATTCACAGAATTGTGCCTATTGTGTCCGGGAGCGTTCGAAGATGAGGAAGAGAAGATCGACGCGTTTGTGAAAGGATTACCGAAAAGAATCCAAGAATATATAAGTTCACACGAGCCCGCCTCCATACAACAGGCATGTAGAATGGCTCACAAACTAGTGAACCAGATTGAGGAAAGAATTAAAGAACAGACGGCTGAAGAGGCCAATGTGAAGCAAGTCAAAAGAAAGTGGGAGGAAAACGGTGATAAGAATCACCAATACAATAACAACAGCAATTACAATAATAATCGCAACAATTATCCCAACAATCGCAACATCAATCGCAACTACAAAAAACGGCCCAACAACAACAACAACAACAGCAACAGCAACAACAGCAACTACAACAATCATCCCAACAACAATAACAACCGCAACAACAACAACAATCAGAAGCAGCTATGTCAAAGGTGTGAAAAGTATCACTCGGGGTTCTGCACCAAATTTTGCAACAAGTGTAAAAGAAATGGTCATAGCGCGGTGAAGTGTGAGGTCTACGGACCAGGAGTTAATAGAACGAAAGGAACAAATGGTGTCGGAATGAGTAATGGTGGAGCAAGTAGTGTCGGAGCAAGTTATGCCAATGTAGTTTGTTATAAATGTGGAAAACCGGGTCACATTATTAGAAATTGCCCGAACCAGGAGAACACGAATGGACAAGGCCGCGAAAGAGTTTTCAATATTAATGCGGCAGAGGCACAGGAAGACCCGGAGCTTGTTACGGGTACGTTTCTTATTGACAATAAATATGCTTACGTTTTATTTGATTCGGGTGCGGATAGAAGCTATATGAGTAGAGATTTTTGTGCTAAATTAAGTTGTCCATTGACACCATTAGATAGTAAATTTTTACTCGAATTAGCAAACGGTAAATTAATTTCAGCAGATAATATATGCCGGAATCGAGAAATTAAACTGGGTAGCGAAATATTTAAGATTGATTTGATACCAGTAGAGTTAGGGAGTTTTGATGTAATAGTTGGCATGGACTGGCTGGAGAAGGTGAAAGCAGAGATCGTATGTTATAAAAATGCAATTCGCATTGTATGAGAAGAAGGAGAACCCTTAATGGTGTACGGAGAAAAGGGCAACATGAAGCTACATCTTATTAGTAATTTGAAGGCACAAAAACTAATAAGAAAAGGTTGCTATGCTGTTCTAGCACACGTCGAGAAAGTACAAACTGAAGAAAAGAGCATCAATGATGTTCCCGTCGCAAAAGAATTTCCCGATGTATTTTCGAAAGAATTACCGGGACTACCTCCACATCGATTTGTTGAATTTCAAATAGATCTTGTACCAGGAGCTGCACCAATAGCTCGTGCTCCTTATAGACTCGCACCCAGCGAGATGAAAGAACTGCAAAGCCAACTAAAAGAACTATTAGAACGTGGTTTCATTCGACCAAGCACATCACCATGGGGAGCTCCTGTTTTGTTTGTCAAGAAGAAGGATGGTACATTTAGGTTGTGTATTGACTACAGAGAGTTGAACAAACTTACCATCAAAAACCGTTATCCACTGCCGAGAATTGACGACTTATTTGATCAACTACAAGGCTCGTCGGTTTATTCGAAGATCGATTTACGTTCTGGATATCATCAAATGCGAGTAAAGGAGGATGATATTCCAAAAACTGCTTTTAGGACGCGTTATGGTCATTACAAGTTTATGGTTATGCCGTTTGGATTGACTAACGCACCAGCTGTGTTCATGGACCTTATGAACCGAGTGTGTGGGCTATATCTTGACAAGTTTGTCATTGTTTTCATCGATGACATACTTATTTACTCAAAGAATGATCAAGAGCACGAAGAACATTTGAGAAAAGTGCTAGAAGTATTGAGGAAAGAAAAACTGTACGCTAAGTTTTCAAAGTGTGCATTTTGGTTGGAAGAAGTTCAATTCCTCGGTCACATAGTGAACAAAGAAGGTATCCAGGTGGACCCGGTAAAGATCGAAACCGTTGAAAAGTGGGAAACCCCAAAAACTCCGAAGCATATACGTCAATTTTTAGGATTGGCTGGTTACTACAGAAGATTCATCCAAGATTTCTCCAAAATAGCAAAACCCTTGACTGCATTAACGCATAAAGGGAAGAAATTTGAATGGAAGGATGAACAAGAGAAGGCGTTTCAATTATTAACGAAAAAGCTAACTACGGCACCTATATTGTCATTGCCTGAAGGGAATGATGATTTTGTGATTTATTGTGACGCATCAAAGCAAGGTCTCGGTTGTGTATTAATGCAACGGACGAAGGTGATTGCTTATGCGTCTAGACAATTGAAGATTCACGAGCAAAATTATACGACGCATGATTTGGAATTAGGCGCGGTTGTTTTTGCATTAAAGACTTGGAGGCACTACTTATATGGGGTCAAAAGTATTATATATACCGACCACAAAAGTCTTCAACACATATTTAATCAGAAACAACTGAATATGAGGCAGCGTAGGTGGATTGAATTGTTGAATGATTACGACTTTGAGATTCGTTACCACCCGGGGAAGGCAAATGTGGTAGCCGATGCCTTGAGCAGAAAGGACAGAGAACCCATTCGAGTAAAATCTATGAATATAATGAGTCACACTAACCTTACTACTCAAATAAAGGAGGCGCAACAAGGAGTTTTAAAAGAGGGAAATTTAAAGGATGAAATACCCAAAGGATCGGAGAAGCATCTTAATATTCGGGAAGACGGAACCCGGTATAGGGCTGAAAGAATCTGGGTACCAAAATTTGGAGATATGAGAGAAATGGTACTTAGAGAAGCTCATAAAACCAGATACTCAATACATCCTGGAACGGGGAAGATGTACAAGGATCTTAAGAAACATTTTTGGTGGCCAGGTATGAAAGCCGATATTGCTAAATATGTAGGAGAATGTTTGACGTGTTCTAAGGTCAAAGCTGAACATCAGAAACCATCAGGTCTACTACAACAACCTGAAATCCCGGAATGGAAATGGGAAAACATTACCATGGATTTCATTACTAAATTGCCAAGGACTGCAATTGGTTATGATACTATTTGGGTAATAGTTGATCGTCTCACCAAGTCAGCACACTTCCTGCCAATAAGAGAAGATGACAAGATGGAGAAGTTAGCACGACTGTATTTGAAGGAAGTCGTCTCCAGACATGGAATACCAATCTCTATTATCTCTGATAGGGATGACAGATTTATTTCAAGATTCTGGCAGACATTACAGCAAGCATTGGGAACTCGTCTAGACATGAGTACTGCCTATCATCCACAAACTGATGGGCAGAGTGAAAGGACGATACAAACGCTTGAAGACATACTACGAGCTTGTGTTATTGATTTCTGAAACAGTTGGGATCGACATCTACCGTTAGCAGAATTTTCCTACAACAACAGCTACCATTCAAGCATTGAGATGGCGCTGTTTGAAGCACTTTATGGTAGAAAGTGCAGGTCTCCGATTTGTTGGAGTGAAGTGGGGGATAGACATATTACGGGTCCGGAGATAATACAAGAAACTACCGAGAAAATCATCCAAATTCAACAAAGATTGAAAACCGCCCAGAGTCGACAAAAGAGCTACGCGGACAGTAAAAGAAAAGATATAGAGTTTGAAATTGGAGAAATGGTCATGCTTAAGGTTTCACCTTGGAAAGGCGTTGTTCGATTTGGTAAACGGGGGAAACTAAATCCAAGGTTCATTGGACCATTCAAGATTATAGATCGTGTCGGACCAGTAGCTTACCAACTGGAGCTACCTCAACAACTCACGGCTGTACATAACACTTTCCACGTCTCAAATTTGAAGAAATGTTTTGCTAAAGAAGATCTCACTATTCCGTTGGACGAAATCCAAATCAATGAAAAACTTCAATTCATTGAAGAACCCGTCGAAATAATGGATCGTGAGGTTAAGAGACTTAAACAAAACAAGATACCGATTGTTAAGGTTCGATGGAATGCTCGTAGAGGACCCGAGTTCAACTGGGAGCATGAAGATCAGATGAAGAAGAAATACCCGCATTTATTTCCAAAAGATACGTCAACACCTCCAACTTCTTAAAATTTCGGGACGAAATTTATTTAACGGGTAGGTACTGTAGTGACCCGAACTTTTCCATGTTTATATATATATATTAAATGAAATTGTTATTTACATGATTAAGTGTTTCCAACATGTTAAGCAATCAAACTTGTTAAGACTTGATTAATTGAAATAGGTTTCATATAGACAATTGACCACCCAAGTTGACCGGTGATTTACGAACGTTAAAACTTGTAAAAACTATACGATGACATATATATGGTTATATATATAGTTAACATGATTTTATTATAAGTATGTATCTCATTAGGTATTTTAACAATGAGTTATATACATAAAAATGAAACTATTAATTTAAGAAACTCGAAAACGATAAATATAACGATTATCGTTATAACAACGTCTTACTAGGTACATATGAATCATATTAAGATATTGATATACTTGGTTAATTATGTTAAATAATAAGTAAATATATTATTAAGTGTATTAACAATGAAATACATATGTAAAAATAAGACTACTAACTTAATGATTTCGAAACGAGACATATATGTAACGATTATCGTTGTAACGACATTTAACTGTATATATATTATACTAAGATATATTATATATCATAATATCATGATAATATAACAATTTAACATCTCATTTGTTATAATAAACAATGGGTTAACAACATTCAACAAGATCGTTAACCTAAAGGTTTCAAAACAACATTTACATGTAACGACTAACGATGACTTAACGACTCAGTTAAAATGTATATACATGTAGTGTTTTAATATGTATTCATACACTTTTGAAAGACTTCAAGACACTTATCAAAATACTTCTACTTAACAAAAATGCTTACAATTACATCCTCGTTCAGTTTCATCAACAATTCTACTCGTATGCACCCGTATTCGTACTCGTACAATACACAGCTTTTAGATGTATGTACTATTGGTATATACACTCCAATGATCAGCTCTTAGCAGCCCATATGAGTCACCTAACACATGTGGAAACCATAATTTGGCAACTAGCATGAAATATCTCATAAAATTACAAAAATATGAGTAATCATTCATGACTTATTTACATGAAAACAAAATTACATATCCTTTATATCTAATCCATACACCAACGACCAAAAACACCTACAAACACTTTCATTCTTCAATTTTCTTCATCTAATTGATCTCTTTCAAGTTCTATCTTCAAGTTCTAAGTGTTCTTCATAAATTCCAAAAGTTCTAGTTTCATAAAATCAAGAATACTTCCAAGATTGCAAGTTTACTTCCAAGTTTTCTAAATCCATTCCAAGTAATCATCCAAGATCAAGAAACCTTTGTTACTTACAGTAGGTTATCTTTATAATACAAGGTAATAATCATATTCAAACTTTAATTCAATTTCTATAACTATAACAATCTTATTTCGAGTGGAAATCTTTCTTGAAATTGTTTTCGTGTCATGATTCTGCTTCAAGAACTTTCAAGCCATCCAAGGATCCTTTGAAGCTAGATCTATTTTTCTCATTTCCAGTAGGTTTATCCAAGGAAATTGAGGTAGTAATGATGTTCATAACATCATTCGATTCATACATATAAAGCTATCTTATTCGAAGGTTTAAACTTGTAATCACTAGAACATAGTTTAGTTAATTCTAAACTTGTTCGCAAATAAAAGTTAATCCTTCTAACTTGACTTTTAAAATCAACTAAACACATGTTCTATATCTATATGATATGCTAACTTAATGATTTAAAACCTGGAAACATGAAAAACACCGTAAAACCGGATTTACGCCGTCGTAGTAACACCGCGGGCTGTTTTGGGTTAGTTAATTAAAAACTATGATAAACTTTGATTTAAAAGTTGTTATTCTGGGAAAATGATTTTGATTATGAACATGAAACTATATCCAAAAATTATGGTTAAACTCAAAGTGGAAGTATGTTTTCTAAAATGGTCATCTAGACGTCGTTCTTTCGACTGAAATGACTACCTTTACAAAAACGACTTGTAACTTATTTTTCCGACTATAAACCTATACTTTTTCTGTTTAGATTCATAAAATAGAGTTCAATATGAAACCATAGCAATTTGATTCACTCAAAACGGATTTAAAATGAAGAAGTTATGGGTAAAACAAGATTGGATAATTTTTCTCATTTTAGCTACGTGAAAATTGGTAACAAATCTATTCCAACCATAACTTAATCAACTTGTATTGTATATTATGTAATCTTGAGATACCAAAGACACGTATACAATGTTTCGACCTATCATGTCGACACATCTATATATATTTCGGAACAACCATAGACACTCTATATGTGAATGTTGGAGTTAGCTATACAGGGTTGAGGTTGATTCCAAAATATATATAGTTTGAGTTGTGATCAATACTGAGATACGTATACACTGGGTCGTGGATTGATTCAAGATAATATTTATCGATTTATTTCTGTACATCTAACTGTGGACAACTAGTTGTAGGTTACTAACGAGGACAGCTGACTTAATAAACTTAAAACATCAAAATATATTAAAAGTGTTGTAAATATATTTTGAACATACTTTGATATATATGTATATATTGTTATAGGTTCGTGAATCAACCAGTGGCCAAGTCTTACTTCCCGACGAAGTAAAAATCTGTGAAAGTGAGTTATAGTCCCACTTTTAAAATCTAATATTTTTGGGATGAGAATACATGCAGGTTTTATAAATGATTTACAAAATAGACACAAGTACTTGAAACTACATTCTATGGTTGAATTATCGAAATCGAATATGCCCCTTTTTGTTAAGTCTGGTAATCTAAGAATTAGGGAACAGACACCCTAATTGACACGAATCCTAAAGATAGATCTATTGGGCCTAACAAACCCCATCCAAAGTACTGGATGCTTTAGTACTTCGAAATTTATATCATATCCGAAGGGTGTCCCGGAATGATGGGGATATTCTTATATATGCATCTTGTTAATGTCGGTTACCAGGTGTTCACCATATGAATGATTTTTATCTCTATGTATGGGATGTATATTGAAATATGAAATCTTGTGGTCTATTGTTTCGATTTGATATATATAGGTTAAACCTATAACTCACCAACATTTTTGTTGACGTTTAAAGCATGTTTATTCTCAGGTGAATATTAAGAGCTTCCGCTGTTGCATACTAAAATAAGGACAAGATTTGGAGTCCATGTTTTTATGATATTGTGTAAAAACTGCATTCAAGAAACTGATTTCGATGTAACGTATTTGTATTGTAAACCATTATGTAATGGTCGTGTGTAAACATGATATTTTAGATTATCATTATTTGATAATCTACGTAAAGCTTTTTAAACCTTTATTTATGAAATAAAGGTTATGGTTTGTTTTAAAAATGAATGCAGTCTTTGAAAAACGTCTCATATAGAGGTCAAAACCTCGCAACAAAATCAATTAATATGGAACGTTTTTAATCAATAAGAACGGGACATTTCATCCAATGCCCTAAATTAACCGAATCAAACTACACGTCATGGTCGATTATGGTTGAAACGGTGTTAAAGGCATACGATTTATGGGAAGCTGTGGATCCCGTAACCGGAGGAAAGGTGGAAGCAAGAAAGAACCACACAACAAAAGGCATTACCTTCCAAAATCTACCGGAAGATATTCTGTTGCAAGTTGCTAAACATAACGACGCAAAGGATGTTTGGGAAGCAATTAAGACACGTTATTTAGGAGCCGATCGAGTCCAAAAGGCGCGTCTACAAACTCTTAGGAGTGAATTGGAGATGCTAAAGATGAAGGAGAACGAGACTATGAATGATTTTTGGGGCAAGATGAGTGCTATAGTTGCCAAATTTAAAAGCCTCGGTTCAAATCTGGAAGACGAAGTGGTTGTTAGGAAGCTTCTAAATTCAGCCCCGGAAAAATATCTACCAATTATTGCCTCTATCGAGCAATACTCAGATCTTGAAAAAATGTCTTTTGATGAAGCTGTGGGAAGACTCAAAGCGTATGAAGAAAGACTCAAAAGCCATGATGAAGAGGGTGAAGAACAAGGAAAATTGTTGTTTGCAAGTGGAGAGCATGATGGTAAGCAAGGTGGACGAGGAAGAGGTCGTGGAAGAGGATTTGGTAGAGGAGAAAGAGGACGTGGAAGAGGCACGGGTCAAGTTGACAAAAGCGGGTTAAGATGCTATGATTGTGGATCGTTTGGACACTTTGATAGAGAGTGTACTAAATGGAAAGATAAAGGTAACGAAGCCCATTTGATTGAAGAGGATGAACCGGCTTTGCTGTGATGAAGAAACAGGTAGTATGAATAAAACCGATTAAGGGATGATTGTTGGGTTAATCGGGTTTAATATTTTAAGAAAGTATTTACTAAATATTAACTTTAATTATTAGGAAGTTTCTAGGAAACTCATATGATCAAATCTTGGTGAGAAAGACAAGATCATTGAGTTAATTAGGATGATATAATTACTATTATTAGTTTTTGTAATTGGCTATATAAGCCTATTATTGAATGAATAAAGATGTGGTCGAATGAATTAATTAAATTGTTTCTCGTGTCTACATTCTGACGCATGTGAGTTTGTTTCCAAGCAATATCATGCGTTTTTCGGTTTAATATCGAATTATACTTTCATAACACGTAACAACTCTTGTTACTCATAGTATTTTTAATTCCGTAATATATAGTTCAAGTCAAGTTTATTATTTAAGTTCCAACATTTGGTATCAAGAGCTTGGTTCGTTCGTAGGAGGGTCGATTGCAACCTTATGCAATCAAAGCAAGATTGATCATTATCCGTGATCATAGCAAGAGCAAGAGCAAGGTGATCACCATAGTGATTACAAGAAAGTAGCAAGAAGCAAGTTAGCAAGTTGTAAAAATAGCAAGAAGCAAGTAGTCAAAAATTTGTGAGCAAGTTAGCAAGAAGAAAAGCACCACGTAGCAAGAATTGTAAGCAAGAAAAAGAAGAGTAAGTAGCAAGTTGTAAGAGATGGAAGGAACTCTTGCAATCCGTGAGCAAGGAAACGTACCACTCCAATGCCCCAAATTAACCGAATCAAACTACACGTCATGGTCGATTATGGTTGAAACGGTGTTAAAGGCATACGGTTTATGGGAAGCGGTGGATCCCGTAATCGGAGGAAAGGTGGAAGCAAGAAAGAACCACACAACGAAAGGCATTATCTTCCAAAATCTACCGGAAGATATTTTGTTGCAAGTTGCTAAACATAACGATGCAAAGGATGTTTGGGAAGCAATTAAGACACGTTATTTAGGAGCCAATCGAGTCCAAAAGGCGCGTCTACAAACTCTTAGGAGTGAATTGGAGATGCTAAAGATGAAGGAGAACGAGACTATGAATGATTTTTCGAGCAAGATAAGTGCTATAGTTGCCAAATTTAAAAGCCTCGGTTCAAATCTGGAAGACGAAGTGGTTGTTAGGAAGCTTCTAAATTCAGCCCCGGAAAAATATCTACCAATTATTGCCTCTATCGAGCAATACTCAGATCTTGAAAAAATGTCTTTTGATGAAGTTGTGGGAAGACTCAAAGCGTATGAAGAAAGACTCAAAAGCCATGATGAAGAGGGTGAAGAACAAGGAAAATTGTTGTTTGCAAGAGGAGAGCATGATGGTAAGCAAGGTGGACGAGGAAGAGGTCGTGGAAGAGGATTTGGTAGAGGAGAAAGAGGACGTGGAAGAGGCACGGGTCAAGTTGACAAGAGCGGGTTAAGATGCTATGATTGTGGATCGTTTGGACACTTTGCTAGAGAGTGTACTAAATGGAAAGATAAAGATAACGAAGCCCATTTGATTGAAGAGGATGAACCAGCTTTGTTGTGATGAAGAAACAGGTAGTATGAATAAAACCGATTAAGGGGTGATTGTTGGGTTAATCGAGTTTAATATTTTAAGAAAGTATTTACTAAATATTAACTTTAATTATTAGGAAGTTTCTAGGAAACTCATATGATCAAAACTTGGTGAGAAAGACAAGATCATTGAGTTAATTAGGATGATATAATTACTATTATTAGTTTTTGTAATTGGCTATATAAGCCTATTATTGAATGAATAAAGATGTGGTCGAATGAATTAATTAAATTGTTTCTCGTGTCTATATTCTGACGCATGTGAGTTTGTTTCCAAGCAATATCATGTGTTTTTCAGTTTAATATCGAATTATAGTTTCATAACACGTAACAACTCTTGTTACTCATAGTATTTTTAATTCCGTAATATATAGTTTAAGTCAAGTTTATTATTTAAGTTCCAACACCAATAATAACAGTAAAGAAATAAGAGCAATCCACAACACAAGAATTCAATGTGGAAACTCCAAAACAGGAGAAAAACCACGGGCCTCCAAAGAGAGAAATACACTATATCACAAATTATTACAATGACATAGAAGACTCTCTTAAGCCAACTACAATCTTCAAAGTATTTAACTAATACAACTCTCAAACAAAGATAAGAAAGAAAAAATAATAAAATACTTAAAATGTATTGATTGATGCAAGTTGGAAATATGCACATGACCTCCTTTTATATCCAAGTAAGTCACCCACACTTTCTTCATCTATCAATGTGGGACAAAACTCATTTTATACTAAAAGAGTTCACCCTCATTTCATCCACCAATGTGGGACAAACAACCTTATCAATTCTTCTAGCCAAAACTATAACCAACACCTTCAACCTTACTTCAAATTCATTTTAAATGACTCACATACCTAACTCAATTTCTTCCCCCTTTCCATTCCTCTCACAATTTTTCCGTTTTCTTTTTTTAATTTCGATAACCAAACCATAAATTCGGTCAATGATGTTCCTTATCATTCCATTCCAACCCTTCAAGCAATCAAGCTTCTCCTGCTTTCATTCTTCCATTGGAGCGGGTTTCTTGTCCGATTAAACAATGCTCAATAGGTCAGATGTTCCCGGTGGTCAATTGATGGTTTAAAGTTTTCATCTTAGGAAGACAGAGTCGGTAGTGTGTTCAAGGTGAACGGTATTCCTCCTACTACATACTTCAATTCGGTTTATGCAGAAGCTCGGGTGCACTTGATCACTATCTTTGTGGGTCGAATCGAGAAGTGCATCAAAGATATGTTTTGCAGTGTTTAGTAATGAAGGCGAAATCTCTGAAATCAAGTTATGGAATTCTACACGGTATGCATTTATGACGTATTCTGACTCTGCTTTCGTTAACTCGGTCGTGTCCAAGCTTAACGGATCGGGTATTTTTGAATGACCGATTTATGTTGGGTGGCCTAGGGTTCGTCCACCTTCATATAGCAGGTTTTTTGATTTACATAAATGTTCTTATTTTAACCTTTCACCTAATACTTTGGTGGTTTTGGGATTGGAGAAATGTGTTATGTTGGTTGACAAAGTTTTCTTTGATGTTCTAAGCTGATTACTTTTCTGATTAGCAGTAAGATTGTAGTGACCCGTCCTAATCCACCTGGACGAAGTCTTCAACAGTTGGTCCCATTGCGAGGTACTGACATCTATATGCCACGAACGACTCCATGTAATATCTTTAAAATGAGCAAATGCACAGCGGAATATTTCTTTCAGATATGAGAATAAACATGCTTAAAAGTGTCAATCAAAAGTTGGTGAGTTCATAGGTTTATCGTAAACAATAAAATTCAGTGATTTTGATAGACCATAAGGTTTAAATACAGTACACCTATCTCATGTACGAAATCATTTTTCATAAACGCTTGGCAGAGTAGGTGATGTGTGCTCTAGGGTGTGTATGAAACGGCTATCAATTTTATATTTATTTACTACAGGAAATCACCTAAATTAAACTAAAACACAAAAGGCAAGTATACCTATCGTGTAATAATATAGCTAAGGTAAAGTCTGGGAGGTCGATCCTTGGACACTATTATTGGGTGCCTTACTAGGTCAAATTAGTTAATTAAGTAGTTAAACTAGATTTAGTAATATATAGTAATTATAGGTAACTTTGGGGGAATTTACCGTTTAATGACCGGTTTGTCGATTTTGAGACTTATATCACAGTTAAAACCTAATGCAAAATATTAAATATAAATATAACTTATTTTAAAGCGTAAGTAAATGACGATAATTAAAATGTGATAAATTAAAGTGCGATAATTAAAATGACAGTAAATAAAAGTACGATGAGATATAAAATAAAGGAATTATGCTTATTTAAACTTCCGTAATCATGATGTTTGACGTTTTGATTTTAATTTATTACCATGGGTTAATTGTCCTTTGTCCTGGATTATTCGATATGTCCATACGGTTTTGTCCATAATAGTCCATCGGTCATAATTATAAAATGCGAGTGTCCTTGTCAAATTAACCTTGTACCCGAAGTCAAATATTCCAACTAATTGGGGATTCGAACTGTAACAAGGTCTTAATACTTTGTTTAATGAATACACCAGGTTATCGACTGCGTGTAATCCAAGGTTTTAATACTTTGTTAACAATTACACCAATTACCCTTGAATGTAATCCACCCCTATTTTAAAGAGTCCAGTGACTTTTAATTCATCTCCGTGTCCGGTCAAATGAACAATAATTCGTATTTATAAATATCCCGCCCACCGTACCCGATTAAGCGTATGTGGTTATATATAGATACTTCAAATTGTAACCTTTATATTAAATTAACGAGGTATCGTTTAGTCAATATAAATCCCATTAATAGCCCATAGTCTAATTTCCACAAGTGTCGGTCTTTTGTCCAAACCCCAATTATGGTACAAAGCCCAATAACCTAATCTTAATATTTAGCCCAACATCATGATTACTTTGATTAAAATAAGCATAATAATAACTTAGCTACGAGACATTAATTTAAAAAGGTTGAACATAACTTACAATGAGTATTAATCGCGTAGTGTTACACGGACAGAATTTCGACTTACAACTTAAAACATTCGCCACTATAACCTTATTATTATTAAACTTAAATTAAAATTAAAATTAAAATTAAAATTATAATTATAATATATATATATATATATATATATATATATATATATATATATATATATATATATATATATATATATATATATATATATATATATATATATATATGTTTACGTTGAGAAAGGAAAAGAAAAAGGTGTAGTTTCTTCATTACTCCGTGCCTTGCTTTTATAGGCAAATGATTGATACTGTTGTAGGTGGAATGTTAGCTGACTACCATTCAAAGTTGAATCAATAATATCTCGTTGCAAATTATTGATTTGAAATTTTCACTTATGACCCTTTAACTATGCTCAATTAACAACTTTTTATTATTTATTATTATTCTTATTATGAATTATTTAAATATTCTATTATATTCTTGTGCATAGTTGACTTGTACTTTCAGCTCCGTTGCGTTGAGCGTTGAAAGTTGGTTCATGTCTCGGTTCCGGATTTTCGAACGCCTTTTCGTATAATTTAATATCTTGTACTTTGCGTTTTGCGGCTTTTACTTTTGTAATTTGTAGACGTTTCTCATCAGTATATTGAACCACTTGATTTGTATCTTGTATATTTGAGCTTTTTGGTCATTTGCGTCTTCAAATCATCGAATCTGTCTTTTGTCTTCACCTTTTATTATTTAAACGAATATCACTTGTAAATAGAACAATTGCAACTAAAAGCTTGTCTTTCTTGAGGGATAATGCTATGAAATATATGTTCGTTTTTAGCATTATCAAAAAATCTCACACTTGAGCGTTGCTTGTCCTCAAGCAATATAGTCTTGAAATAAAAATACTAGAATCACTTATTTATTCTTCACACTTTGTACATCAGTGATTTCTATACGGCGGCATGAACAATGGTAGTAACATTATGGTTTACAGTCCCACATGACTATGAAAATTTAGATCCTTTAGGAAATTGGATCTTTATGAAAATATTTGATCTTTTGAAAATTCAATCTAGCTTTTACCCTAGATAAGTTTTCCGGAATAACCCTTCACCGGTGTTTGCAAAATGTTTTTTGTGGGTTTTGTGGGTTTTAGATTTGAAAATTTTAACTTAAAACTTATGGTTTTGTGTCATCCACTTGCTAACCTTGTATTGGGAAAGCAACACGTCCAGTTTACTTGCTCCGTATATTACCTTTCGGTAAACTACCGTCCGGTTGTAAAGGAAAGCTTTGAACAAGCAACTGTTAAGGAAATGTCCCGTGACATGCTTTTAATTATGGTCTATATCGTTTCGGATGCAATTACTATCCTTTGTAGGAGCAATAGTAAAGATCACCCTATAGTTTTTCGGTTTGGCACAAGGTCCTTTCTTCGACCATGCTATGCAACCACCGTTCTTACGGTTGACACCCGATTTGGTTCAGGTGACCTAATGAATTCCGATGAATTCTCAGGATTTTATGTTCAATGGTAATGAACGCATTGAAAATGGGTTTTCAGAAAACAAATCGGTTTGTAATTTGATCAAAATATTTTCTCGTTCAAGTTTGAGTTTAGATATCATCGAATTCTATGAGTTTGTAATTCTCAATCTTTAAGGTCAATCTCAAGGATTGAGTGATATCAGGCTTAAAAGCTGATTTTTAATCTTTAAGGAGATTATCCTTACTGGGGGTCTGATTCATTAGTCTTATCAAGCTAATTTGCACGGTGCCCTCCCCATTTTACGAGACAGATCCTCTCATGGTTAGAATAAGTCTGACCACATGGCGACCCTGTTTGATGCTGAGGTCCGTGGATTTCCTGCTGATTTTAGAGATGAATTTTCTAGAATTTTCGTCAACCTACAGCTGGTCTGGACGACAACTTCTTGACCTAAATCAAGAAGCGCGTATCTTTTTCGGAAGACTTTACTTCCTTTTAATGATGGAATTGATTCATCGTGTAGATCCATCTTTCATTCAAATAAATTACAGTAAATCGGGTAAAACTGATTAGTATCGTCCAAAACAAAAGTACCTGCAATAATCTTGTACAAAAATATGTGATATATGTTTTAAAGAACTTGGTAAATTCTTTCCACACTTAGCTTTTATTTTATCTTTCTTTGCCTTTTTATTCTCTTCTATTCCATTTTAAATGAATTCAAGCGTTTTGGGTTGTTTCTCAATTTATGTCCTTTTCGAGGTAACAATAATTTCGGTATTATCACCTAGTTTTATCGTTCATAAATATGTATAAATATGATTTTGAGTTCATTTAACTGAATTTTTTTTAAATTTTCACAAAATTTGGCAATTAAACCAAGTGTTAACCCGAGAGAATTTATAACCCTTCCCCACACTTGAGATCTTGCAATGCCCTCATTTGCAAGAAATCAGTAAAAATTTAAATTCATGAGGGTGATTAGTGTAGAAAAATGATTAAAATTACCGAGTTTGCAAACATATTGTTGTTATTTCACATTTGATATTTTGCGTCTTGTCGTCAAAATTAGTACCTTTTTCTGAACTTAATGACAGTCTTTGAAAGTGCATTGTTTTACCCTGTTTTATACATGACATAAAATACAAATATATATATACATATTTTTGAAGTTTGGTATATAACCCCACGTTCAAAAATTTATAAAATCTAATATTTTTTTGGCATACTTTAGATCAATAAAATTAAAAATAATGATAACAAAATTTGTCACCCCGCCCTCAGGTAAAGCAATTTCGGTTCAACGACCTAGTCTTCAACTCACGACGAATTTTAGGTATCAAATTTTTAACTTAATGAAATAAAGTACATTTTTATTTTTAAATTCACACCAAACTTAAATTTAAAATGCATAAAATTAAAAATTCATATTAATATTATTATACATTAATTTTACAAACTTATATTGAAAATATTAATTTTTAAAATATTTAAAAACTTAAATATATTGATTTTAAAAATTTACAATATTAATTTAATATTAATATAAAAACAAGGTAAAAATTAAAATTAAAAATCTTTTTGGTCTTTTATCCCGCTTTAATCAATCAAATATTATCAAAAATATACGCCCCTCTTTTGGGTAAAGTAATTTCGGCTATATTACCTAGTTTTACTCCTGACGAATTTCTAAAATATTTTGAATTGATTGATTAAAGATATTTATACCTTAAGAATAAACGGTAAATTTCGCAGTGATGTAATAAATTTTTGTATGATATCAATAATTTCGGTTTCGCATACCTAATTTTATTGAATACCGATTTAATACTTTATAGCGAACGATTCAGCGTTTATTATCAAAAGGTTAAAAGCAATAAAAACAAATAAAAACTGTACATACTTACCTGTAAGAAAGAATTCTCAGAGACCTGCTTTAGCCGACTCATAAGAGAGTCGTGTGATTTGGTTTTCCATAGCTACATAAGCGTAACCTCGATTCTTCAATAACTTTCCTTCTAAACATATGAACGGTCATTCTCTGCATAGAGTAACAAATTCGGTATTTGAATATGTTTGATTGTTTAAACATTTACCTTCGTGTGACCATTTTCCGCATTTATGACATCTTTCAAGGTGTCGTGCTCTTCTTTTTGTTGCGGATTTTGATTTTCCTTTACCAAAATGTATCTTATGATGATCTTTCCTGAGTTCTTTCCTTACTTCGTCCATTTTTCCTCTTATGAAGGATACCAGTTCACTCGAAAATGTGTCATTATTACGTTTAGTAATCATAGCGTGTAGCATTAGACCATGGTTCAGATCAAAGGAATTCTTCATCTCGTAGAACCTAAAAGAAATAAAAATTCAGAATGGAGGGAGAAGACTAGTTCTTTAGGGTCTGCTAGGGAAAGACCATGCGGATTCCATTCTCGAGAACTACACGAAAATGGAAAATCTAACTCTAACATAAATACATATTATCCTTAAAAAGACTTGATTCTCCCCACACTTAGTTAGCTGTGGTGTTGAAATTGTGATAAACTTCATTGTCAACTTCCATTGGACCATGTATGTAATGTTTAACTCTGTGACCATTAACTTTAAATTCAATCCCATTTGAATTTATCAACTCTATTGTTCCGTATGGGAAAACTCTTTTGACTATGAATGGTCCAGACCATCTTGATTTCAATTTTCCAGGAAATAACTTGAATTGTGAATTGAAAAGAAGAACTATGTCTCCTTCCTTAAATTCTTTTGAACTTCTGATTCTTTTATCATGCCATTTCTTCATTCTTTCTTTATAGATTAACGAATTTTCGTATGCTTCATGTCTTAATTCTTCTAATTCGTTTAGTTGACTTAACCGTAGACGTCCGGCTTCATGTAAATCAAGATTACATGTCTTCAAAGCCCAAAATGTTTTGTGCTCAATTTCTACTGGAAGATGACCTGCTTTTCCGTAAACGAGTTTAAAAGGTGTGGTTCCAATTGGAGTTTTGTAGGCTGTTCTAAAAGCCCAGAGTGCATCCTCCAATTTCATGGACCATTCCTTCGGATTTGATCCTACGGTTTTCTCTAGAATACATTTTAATGCTCGGTTGGTATTTTCAACTTGTCCACTTGTTTGTGGATGATAAGCGGTTGAAATTTTATGAGTTACTCCATATCTTTTGAGAACTTTCTCAAGTTGATTATTACAAAAATGAGTACCCCGATCACTTATTAAAGCTTTCGGTGTTCCGAACCTAGCAAAAAGACGTTTTAAAAAGTTGACTACAACTCGTACATCGTTAGTCGGGAGAGCTTGTGCTTCCGCCCATTTAGATACATAATCAATGGTAACAAGAATGTAGAGATTATTATGAGATTTTGGAAATGGACCCATAAAGTCAATACCCCAAACGTCAAATACTTCACATACTTGAATGACATTTTGTGGCATTTCATCACGTTGACTTATTTTTCCGGCCCTTTGACAAGCATCACAGGATTTACAAAGAAGGTGTGCGTCTTTGAAAATTGCAGGCCAATAGAATCCAGCGTCGTAAACTTTTCTTGCTGTAAGTTGAGGCCCATAATGCCCTCCTATTGGTCCTGTGTGACAGTGGTTTAAGATTTGACTGGCTTTATCCCCGAATACACATCGGCGAATTATTCCATCGGGACAACTTTTAAACAAATGTGGATCTTCCCAAAAATAGTGTTTTATATCACTAAAGAATTTCTTTCGTTTTTGGTATGACAACCCTTTTTCAAGAAATCCACATACTAAGTAGTTTGCATAGTCTGCAAACCATGAAATTTCATTATAATCTATCTTCAATAGAGATTCATCAGGAAAGTTATCTTGTATAGCCGATTCATTTAGAACTTCTAATTCGGGATTTTCAAGACGAGAAAGATGATCAGCGGCGAGATTCTCTGCTCCCTTTTTGTCTCGGATTTCAATATCGAACTCTTGTAAGAGTAAGATCCAACGGATTAATCATGGTTTAACATCTTGTTTCAAAAATAGGTATCTAAGAGCAGAATGATCAGTATAGACCACCGTTTTTGCTAGAACGAGATATGAACGAAATTTGTCAAAAGTAAAGACAATAGCAAGGAGTTCTTTTTCAGTAGTTGTGTAATTTTTTTTTGCTCCTTGTAACGTCTTACTAGCGTAATAAATAGGTTGAAATCGTTTTTCAATCCTTTGTCCTAAAACGGCTCCCATTGCAAAATCACTTGCATCGCACATGAGTTTAAACGGTAGATTCCAATTTGGAGTTATCATGATCGGCGCATTAGTGAGTTTTTCTTTAAGAATATTAAAAGATTTTATGCATTCATCTGAAAAGATGAATGGAGCATCCTTTTCTAAGAGTTTATTCATAGGAGTGGCAATTTTAGAGAAATCTTTTATGAAACGTCGGTAAAAACCGGCATGCCCTAGAAAACTCCTAACTCCTCTAACATTGGTGGGATGTGGAAGTTTAGCAATTACATCTACTTTAGCTCTATCCACTTCAATTCCTTCCTTTGAAATTTTATGACCAAGAACGATGCCTTCTTTAACCATGAAATGGCATTTCTCCCAATTAAGAACTAGATTTGATGGCTCGCATCTAATAAGCATTCGTTCAAGATTAACTAGACATGTTTCAAAAGTATCACCGAAGACTGAGAAGTCATCCATGAAAACTTCCATGCATTCTTCTATCATGTCGTGGAAAATGGCCATCATGCACCTTTGAAAGGTTGCAGGGGCGTTGCAAAGTCCAAATGGCATACGTTTGTAGGCAAAAGTACCATAAGGGCACGTGAACGTGATTTTTTCTTGGTCCTCGGGTGCTATTAGAATTTGAAAATATCCGGAAAAACCGTCAAGAAAACAATAGTAACTATTCCCGGCTAATCTTTCCAACATTTGATCAATGAAAGGTAAGGGAAAGTGATCTTTTTTGGTGGCTTCATTTAATTTTCTATAATCAATACAGTCACGCCATCTTGTTACAGTCCTAGTAGGAATAAGCTCATTTTTTTCATTTGTGATGACAGTCATGCCACCCTTCTTAGGTACGCATTGAACTGGGCTTACCCATGGACTATCAGAAATTGGATAAATTAAACCTGCATCTAGCAGTTTAATAATTTCTTTCTTAACAACATCTTGCATATTAGGGTTTAGTCTTCGTTGGCATTGCACATAGGTTTTATGACCTTCTTCCATAAGGATTTTATGTGTACGAAGGACTTATTCCTTTAATATCATGAATCTTTCATGCAATAGCTGGTTTATGAGCTTTTAGCACAGAAATGAGTTGAGATTTTTCATTTTCTGTAAGAGAAGACGATATTATTACAGGTAATTCAGATTCACCATGTAAATAAGCGTATTCCAAATGGTTTGGAAGTGGCTTTAACTCTAATTTCGGTGGTTCTTCTATCGATGATTTGTATCGATGATATTGCTCCAAAAGAACATATATTTAGTCGCAATATCATTCCAAAATGTAATGTTTTTAATTATAATTTCCTTATTTTTAGTTGTAATTGTTTAAAATAAATAAGTGTGAAGACGAAAGACGAAGATCGCTCGAAAACGAAGATTTAAAGTTGAAAACGATTTAAAAGGCGAAAACGTCCAAAATGCTCAAACGTACAAGTTACACTCCAAGTGGTTTAATTTATCGAAGAAAAACGTCTAAAGATTAACAAGAACGCAAGTCGCGAAACGCAAATTGCATGATATTAAATTGTACGAAAAGACTTTCGAGAAACCGGAACCGAGACATAAACCGGGCGTAAATGTACGAAACATCGGAGCCAAAATTACGAGTCAACTATGCACAAGAATATAATATAATATATATATAATTATATAAAATTATATATATATTATATATATTTATTAAATATGTCGACAAGCTAGTGTATAAAAAATATGTGAGCTGGATCTGGCGGCCATGCGATCGCATGGGAAATAGGCATAAAACCCATGCGATCGCATGGGTTACTGTAGCAGGCCAAAATGCTATAAATACCAGGCCTGTGCTCGAGCTTCAAACACACTCTTTTATATTTTCAAATTCAGTTTTTAATTTTTATTTTATGTAATTTAGTTTTAGGAGTAGGAGTAGGTTAATTTAGTGGTTATATTTCTACAAGTTTGCGTAGCGTAACGTTTATTTTACGGGTTTTCAAGTCGAAGTTCTGTCTGTGTAAAGCTACGCGATAAATACTCAATGTAAGTTATGTTCTCCTTTTTAAATTAATGTCTTGTAACTAAGTTATTATTATGCTTATTTAAATCGAAGTAATCATGATGTTGGGCTAAAATATTAAAGATTGGGTAATTGGGCTTTGTACCATAATTGGGGTTTGGACAAAAGAACGACACTTGTGGAAATTAGACTATGGGCTATTAATGGGCTTTATATTTGTTTAACTAAATGATAGTTTGTTAATTTAATATAAAGATTTACAATTAGACGTACCTATAAATAACCATATACACTCGATCGGACACGATGGGCGGGATATTTATAAGTACTAATAATCGTTCATTTAACCGGACACGGGAATGGATTAATAGTCAATGAAATTATTAAAACAGGGGTGAAATTATGTACAAGGACACTTGGCGTAATTGTTAACAAAGTATTAAAACCTTGGGTTACACGCAGTCGATATCCTGGTGTAATTATTAAACAAAGTATTAAGACCTTGTTACAGTTTAAGTCTCCAATTAGTTGGAATATTTGACTTCGGATATAAGGATAATTTGACGAGGACACTCGCACTTTATATTTATGACTGATGGACTGTTATGGACAAAAACCAGATGGACATATTGAATAATCCAGGACAAAGGACAATTAACCATGGTAATAAACTAAAATCAACACGTCAAACATCATGATTACGGAAGTTTAAATAAGCATAATATTTTTATTTCATATTTCATCGTACCTTTATTTACTGTCATTTTAATTACTGCAATTTACTTTATCGCAATTTAAATTCTGTCATTTATATTATCGTCATTTATCTTTACGCTTAAAATATAAAATCGACAAACCGGTCATTAAACGGTAAAAACCCCCTTTTATAATAATATTACTACTTATATTTATATTTATATTTATACAAATATAGTTTTAAAAAATATAGTGTTAAACTCAGCTAGCTCCCTGTGGAACGAACCGGACTTACTAAAAACTACACTACTCTACGATTAGGTACACTGCCTATAAGTGTTGTAGCAAGGTTTAGGTATATCTCATTCAATAAATAAATAAATAACTTGTGTAAAATTGTATCATATTTAATAGTATTTCGCAATAAAAATATAACTATTTCGTACCCCTCTGCTTTAACATCAAGTTTTTAGCGCCGCTGCCGGGGAAATGGCGAAACGCTATATTTTTAATATATATTTGTATAAATATATTTATTTATAATTTTTAGAAAAATAATATAAAATCTAAAAAAAAAAACAAAACAAAAAACCTGGACTCGTATTCCATGCGATCGCATGGATTAAAAGCTAAAACCCCATGCGATCGCATGGGGTGCCCTGACAGTTCTGATCACAGCATTTATTACGCATAGGGTTTATTTTTAATTAATATTATTTAATTAATTTAGGGTTTTGATTAAATATATAATTTTATTATTATATGTAATATTAAGTTTTAATTTAGTTTTATTAAATTAAAAGAGTTAATACTCTTATAAAATAATAATATAAAAATAATATTTATATAAAAATTGTAAGTTTATCATTTTTTTTATATAATTTGTATATTTTAAACATTTGTATATTTATCGTTCGTAATTAGTTTTAAACTTAGTTTTTGCCGTAGTTATTTTATATTTCTAGATTTTTAGGCTTTACCGTAAAATCCCTTAAGTGCTTTTTCTTTAGAATTAAAATTTAGGCGCTTTAGAATTTTACGACGTCGCTTATCGCTTTAGTTTTAAATAGATTTTAGTGCCTTTTAAGTGATTGCCATTTTCCGAATAAAATTGCATTTACCTTTAGACCTTTAGGCGTAACTTTTTAGATATAATTTTTAGACTTCTAAGTTTCGACGCTTTATTTTCTTATTTTTATATTTCGACTGTTTGTTTTTCGAAATTTATTTTTCGACCTTTTATTTTTCGACATTTTTCGACGTGCTCTTTTTCTTTCTTATTTCTCGACGCTCTAGTTTTTAGGACTTGGAATTTTTTCTATTTCTTCTCTAAAATTTCAAAACAAAAAATTATTTTAAGAAGTTAAATTAATAGACATCCAAATTTTCTGGTTCGTAGTAATAGTTGGATTTGTTAGTGGCGAGTTGTGGGCTTCCGATTTAAAGGGTCCTGGCTACCTGCTGCATCTATTGGCTATTCGAAACGTGGGCAAAATCAGAAAAGTCTATTAATTTGATAACTTATATAATTTTTATTTTATTTTATAACTAATAGGATAATTAATAAATGCACCACATTGTAGCTAAAATTTGGTAATAAGTGTATTATGGAAAATTTTGAGAATATGTTGGAAACTCTTTCTGACATGCGAAATCAATTAAATCAATACTCTCAAATGAATGTTGATGAAAATTCATTCGGTCAATCTTGGATCACGAATGACGAAACAATAACTGGTTGTGAAATCTGTGGAGATTATCACTCAACATGGGAATGTTATTATTACGTTCCTATGAAAAATTATACACCCATAGAACCTGAATGGAATGATTATGAAAAATACAATTCAAATTGGGATTATTCCCAAGAATATATCCAAACTCAACAACCAGAAGACGAGGAACATTATGTGTCTGAAAATCTTTTAGACAATATGAAAATCAAACTCGAAGAACTCGATGCTCAAAATGAACAAATGAGAGAGTTTGTAAATCGGCAAGCTGAAACTCTATCAGATTACACACCTGTTGATCTGAGGAGTATTGTGCAAGAAAATCTCATATCATCGAATTTTGATGAATTCGAGAGCTCCAAAATCACCAATTATCCCGATGATACTTTTTATTCAGCTTTACCAATTTCACAACATATCGACACATTAACCTCTGCCGACGAAATCAACGATCCATTAATGGATGAAGAAGAAGTAAGGGTGACAAATTGGTACTCTTGGGAAAACGATAACGTTGAAAATTTTACCCCCGAGACCAAAGTGGTGGGACCGATAAGTACCGTTAATGAAGAAGAATCTACTTCGATCCCGAAATTCACCATTCCACAACCTTCTAACCCAATATTCTCAATAGACAAGTCATCTACTGAAGATGAACTACGAGCTGTAATAGATAATGACACCTCAGATTTCACCCAATTGGGTAATAGATGTGAAAACTTTGATCCCGAGAATAAACGGAAGGAAATGTTAGGAATTATCCACCCTATAGAAATATGTATGTCAGTGTATATCGATCCATTTGACCAAGAACCAGAAAAGAGACGTATCCATTTACTAAAAGCTACACTTAAAAAAGAATTAAGTAGTGACGATCAGGTGGTTCTAAACTTTAAACCCATTGATATATTATACACCACCCGAGATGTAAATAACTGGCACACTATTCTAATTCGTAGAACTTATTCTACCCACTTCACATATCGTCAGCTAAGTGTGGGAAAGTCTAACCCCACTTAACGTTAAATTAGGGTTCGGGTTAGTGCATAACTCGTTAATAAACATGCATAATAAGTAAGGGTAAAAGACACATTTTCAAATATTAACAAACAGCTCAGAAAAGCAGCTGTTTTTAAAGAAAAAAAACATGTGTGATAAAACAAGAAGGGATGAACGATGAGGTGCACTACTTTGAAAATACAAACCGGGTATTTTTAATCATTTTCTACACTAATCACCCTCATGAATTTATAATTAGAGTCTGATTTCATGTAAATGAGGGCATTGCATGATCTCAAGTGTGGGGAAGGGTTATAAATTCTCTCAGGTTTATACTTGGCTTATTTTCTAAATTTTGTGAAAATTTTAAAAATTTTCAAATAAATGAATTCAAAATCATGTTTATACATTTTTATGAACGATGAAAACTAGGTGTTAATACCGAAATTATCGTTACCTCGGAAAGGACATAAATTGAGAAACACCCTAAAACACTTGAATTCATTTAAAATGGAATAAAGGAGAATAAAAAGGCAAAGAAAGAAACTAAGTGTGGGGAGAATGTACCAAGTTATTCAATAAAAAAAAAACTATCTATCACATGTTTCTGTAAAGTTATTGCAGGTGCTTTTGTTTTGGACTAAATTGACTGTTTTACCCGCAATATTATAATAGAGATAAAAGAAAAGATGGATCTACACGATGAATCAATTCCATCATTAAAAGGAAGTAAAGTCTTCCGAAAAAGACACGCGCTTCTTGATTTAGGTTAAGAAGTTGTCGTCCAGACCAGCTGTAGGTTGACGAAAAATCTAGAAAAGTCATCTCTAAAATCAGCAGGAAATCCATGGACCTCAGCATCAAACAGGGTCGCCAAGTGATCAGACTTTTCCTAACCATGAGAGGATCTGTCTCGTAAAATGGGGAGGGTGCCGTGCAAATTAGCTTGATAAGACTAATGAATCAGACCCCCAGAAAGGATAATCTCCTTAAAGATTAAAAATCAGCTTTTAAGACTGATATTACTCAATCCTTGAGATTGACTTTAAAGATTGAGAATTACAAACTCATGGAATTCGATGATATCTAAACTCGAGCTTGAACGAGAAAATATTTTGATCAAATTAAAAACGATTTGTTTTCTGAAAACCCATTTTCAATGCGTTCATTACCATTGAAAGTAAAATCCTAGGAATTCATCAGGAATTCATTAGGTCACCTGAACCAAATCGGGTGTCAACCGTAAGAACGGTGGTTGCATAGCATGGTCGAAGACAGGACCTTGTGCCAGACCGAAAAATCATAGGGTGATCTTTACTATTGCTCCTACAAAGGATAGTAATTGCATCCGACACGTTGTAGACCATGAACATCTGCATGTCATTAGACATTGCCTTAACAGTTGCTTGTTCAACGCTTTCCTTTACAACCGGACGGTAGTTTACCGAAAGGTAATATACGGAGTGAGTATACTGGACGTGTTGTTTTCCTAATACAAGGTTAGCAAGTGGGTGACACAAAACCATAAGTTTTGAGCTAAAATTTTCAAATCTGAAACCCACCAAACCCACAAAAACATTTTGCATACACCGGTGAAGGGTTATTCCGGAAAACTTATCTAGGGTAAAAGCTATAATAAATTTTCAAAAGATCAAATGTTTTCATAAAGATCCAATTTCCTTAAGGATCTAAATTTTTATAGTCATGTGGGACTGTAAACCACATCGTTACTATCATTGTTTATACCACCGTATCAAAATCACTAATGTATAAATTGTGAAGAATAAAGAAGTGATTCGTGTGATTTAATTTCAAGTTCTGTATTGCTTGAGGACAAGCAACGCTCAAGTGTAGGGATAATTGATATTGCTCCAAAAGAACATATATTTAGTCGCAATATCATTCCAAAATGTAATTTTTTTAATTGTAATTTCCTTATTTTTAGTTGTAATTGTTTAAAATAAATAAGTGTGAAGACAAAAGATGAAGATCGCTTGAAAACGAAGATTTAAAGTCGAAAACAAAGATTTAAAAGGCGAAAATGTCCAAAATGCTCAAACGTACAAGTTACACTCCAAGTGGTTTAATTTATCGAAGAAAAACGTCTAAAGATTAACAAGAACGCAAGTCGCGAAACGCAAATTGCACGATATTAAATTGTACGAAAAGACGTTCGAGAAACCGGAACCGAGACATAAACCGGGCGTAAATATACGAAACATCGGAGCCAAAATTACGAGCCAACTATGCACAAGAATATAATATAATATATATATAATTATATAAAATTATATATATATATATATATATATATATATATATATATATATATATTATATATTTATTAAATATGTCGACAAGCTAGTGTACAAAAAATATGTGAGCTGGATCTGGCGGCCATGCGATCGCATGGGAAATAGGTATAAAACCCATGCGATCGCATGGGTTACTGTAGCAGGCCAAAATGCTATAAATACCAGGCCTGTGCTCGAGTTTCAAACACACTCTTTTATATTTTCAAATTCAGTTTTTAATTTTTATTTTATGTAATTTAGTTTTAGGAGTAGGAGTAGGTTAATTTAGTGGTTATATTTCTACAAGTTTGGGTAGCGTAACGTTTATTTTACGGGTTTTTCAAGTCGAAGTTCTGTCTTTGTAAAGCTACGCGATAAATACTCAATGTAAGTTATGTTCTCCTTTTTAAATTAATGTCTTGTAACTAAGTTATTATTATGCTTATTTAAATCGAAGTAATCATGATGTTGGGATAAAATATTAAAGATTGGGTAATTGGGCTTTGTACCATAATTGGGGTTTGGACAAAAGAACGACACTTGTGGAAATTAGACTTTGGGCTATTAATGGGCTTTATATTTGTTTAACTAAATAATAGTTTGTTAATTTAATATAAAGATTTACAATTGGACGTACCTATAAATAACCATATACACTCGATCGGACACGATGGGCGGGATATTTATAAGTACTAATAATCGTTCATTTAATCGGACACGGGAATGGATTAATAGTCAATGAAATTATTAAAACAGGGGTGAAATTATGTACAAAGACACTTGGCGTAATTTTTAACAAAGTATTAAAACCTTGGGTTACACGCAGTCGATATCCTGGTGTAATTATTAAACAAAGTATTAAGACCTTGTTACAGTTTAAGTCCCCAATTAGTTGGAATATTTGACTTCGAATATAAGGATAATTTTACGAGGACACTCGCACTTTATATTTATGACTGATGGACTGTTATGGACAAAAACCAGATGGACATATTGAATAATCCAGTACAAAGGACAATTAACCATGGTAATAAACTAAAATCAATACGTCAAACATCATGATTACGGAAGTTTAAATAAGCATAATATTTTTATTTCATATTTCATCGTACCTTTATTTACTGTCATTTTAATTACTGCAATTTACTTTATCGCAATTTAAATTCTGTCATTTATATTATCGTCATTTATCTTTACGCTTAAAATATAAAATCGACAAACCGGTCATTAAACGGTAAAAACCCCCTTTTATAATAATATTACTACTTATATTTATATTTATATTTATACAAATATAGTTTTAAAAAATATAGTGTTAAACTCAGCTAGCTCCCTGTGGAACGAACCGAACTTACTAAAAACTACACTACTCTACGATTAGGTACACTGCCTATAAGTGTTGTAGCAAGGTTTAGGTATATCTCATTCAATAAATAAATAAATAACTTGTGTAAAATTGTATCATATTTAATAGTATTTCGCAATAAAAATATAACTATTTCGTACCCCTCTGCTTTAACATCAATCGATATCTGTCTTCTTCTTTTAACATTTGAATTTCTTATGTTGTTGGTTCATATCCATTAGCCATGAGTGTAGCTAATATTTCAGCTTCATTAATTGGTTTAGTTCCTTCTCCTAAAGAACATTCTCCCGTTCCTTATAATTCTGGAAATTCTTCTAACAATTCTGCATGTGAATCTATAGTTTGAATATAATAACATGTATCATCTGCAGTTTGCGATTGTTGCATGGCTCTAACAACAGAAAAGGTAACACTCTCATCCTCTATACTTAGGGTCAATTTCTTCCCGAACACGTTTATTATTGCTTTAGCTGTGTTTAAGAATGGTCTTCCTAATATGAGAGGAACTCGAGAATCTTCTTCCATGTCCAGAATAACAAAATCTACTGGAAATACTAAAGTACCAACTTTAACTAGCATGTTCTCCATTATCCCTCTAGAATATTTTACTGATCGATCCGCTAGTTGTATGTTTATTCGTGTTGGTTTCAATTCTCCAAGGTCTAGTTTAGCGTATAGTGAATACGGCATTAGATTTATACTAACACCTAAATCTGCCAATGCTTCTATTGAACTAAGACTACCCAAAAAACATGGAATTGTGAAACTTTCTGGATCTGATAATTTTTCTGGTATTTTATTCAACAACACTGCAGAACAATTTGCATTCATAGTAACAGCCGAGAGTCCTTCCATTTTTTTTTTCTATTTGTGATTAGATCTTTCAAGAATTTAGCATATCTAGGCATTCCTGAAATCACATCAATGAAAGGAAGATTGACATTTATTTGTTTAAACATATCCAAGAATTTGGATTGCTCGGCTTCAAGTCTTTCTTTTCTCATTTTACTCGGGTAAGGAAGTGGTGGTTGGTATGGTTTAACATAAGGTTTTTCCTTAACTTTGTTATCTTCATTAACCTTTTCAACTACCGGTTCTTTTTCCTTTTCTTGCTCAGGCTGTGGTGCCTGTGTAGTAGGAATAGCGTCATCAGAAATTACAGGTATTTCAGGTGGTTTAAGTGTAATACCACTTCTCGTGGTAATGGCTTTAGCTGTTTCATTCCGGGGGTTAGCATTTGTATCACTAGGTAGACTTTCCGGTTTTCTTTCACCTATCAACCTTGCTAGGTTGCTTACTTCTTGTTCCAGATTTTGAATAGAAGCTTATTGATTTCAAAATGCTTGAGCATTTTGTTCATTGGTTTGTTTCTGAGATGTGAAAAACTGCGTTTGAGATTCAACTAGCTTCGACAATATATCTTCAAAATTTGGATTTTTATCATCGGTTTGTGGTGGTTTATTTTGAAAAATAGGTCTTTGCTGATTGTAAGTATTATTGGATACTTGTTGATTGCTAGGACCTTGTTGATTGTTGTATGGAACATTTCGGTTATAATTCTGATTTTGATTGTAGATTGGTCTTGGTGGTTGATAATTATTCTGATAATTATTTCCAGGCCTTTGGTTCATGTATGAAACATTCTCTCTTTGTTCCATTGTTTGTTCAATACTGAGACAATCTTTTGTCAAATGTGGTCCTCCACACTGCTCACAACTAATTCGTATCGAGTGAATATCCTTAGTCATCTTTTCCATTCATCTTTCGACATCATCTATCTTTACGGAAATGGAATCAAAGTCATGGCTAGAATCGGCTCTAGCCGCTTTAGATGATCTAACGATATCTTTTTCTTGGTGCCACTTATGTGAGTGAGAAGCAGTGTTATCAATAATTTTGTAAGCTTCAGTTGCGGTTTTCTTCATAATAGAACCACCAGCTGCTATGTCGATGTCTTTTCGTGTAGTGATGTCGCATCCTTGGTAGAATATTTGTACTATTTGATAAGTGTCTAAACCATGTTGCGGACATCCTCTCAATAACTTTCCAAATCTTGTCCACGCCTCATATAAAGTTTCATTTGGCTTTTGTGTGAACGTAACAATTTCTCCTTGAAGTCTCACGGCTTTAGATGCCGGAAAAAATTGTTTAAGAAAATTTTCAACTAAAACATCCCATGTGTCAATCGCTCCTTTAGGTAACGATTCTAACCAATCTTTGGCTTCTCCCTTTAAAGTCCAGGGAAATAACATGAGATAGATCTGTTCATCCTCCACTTCTCGGATTTTAAATAGAGTACAGATCCTATTAAAGGTACGAAGATGTTCGTTTAGATCTTCCTTCGGCGCACCACTAAATTGCCATTGATTAGTTACCATATATAGGATTTGTCCTTTAATTTCATAAACTGGCGCATTAATGTCTGGTTGAGTAATTGCATGACCTTGGCCAGTGCGTTTAGCTCTCATTCGGTCTTCCATACTTAATGGTTCCAGATTCTCCATGATTGAATTGGTTGAATCTGAATCACTAGAGGATTCTGATTTAATAGTTTCTTCCTCGACAATCTCTGAATGAGTAATTTGTGGTTCAGGAGGAATGATTAGTGGTTCAGGATCTCTGAATTGTCCCTGAATATCCTCCGGATTCTCAATTGTGAGGTCGGGTTCAAAAAATGGATTATCGAAAATTTGAATTGGAGTACTTGGTCGACTAGATGACGATTCTAAAGAAAAATCAACGGCGACAATATTGGCTAGATGTCTTGATCTGGTTACAGGAGGTGAACGTATGAAAGGTGGTGCACGTTTTGCTCGGTGCATTCACTGAATATCCTATTAGTTATAAATATAAAAATTATATAAGTTATCAAATTAATAGACTTTTCTGATTTTGCCCATGTTTCGAATAGCCAATAGATGCAGCAGGTAGCCAGGACCCTTTAAATCGGAAGCGCACAACTCGCCACTAACAAATCCAACTATTACTACGAACTAGAAAATTTGGATGTCTATCAATTTAATCGCTTAAAATAATTTTTCGTTTGAAACTTTAGAGAAGAAATAGAAAATTCTATGTCCTAAAAACTAGAGCGTCGAGAAATAAGAAAGAAAAAGATTGCGTCGAAAAATGTCGAAAAAAATAAAAGGTCGAAAAATAAAAATAAGAAAGTAGCGCGTCGAAACTTAAAAGGTACTAAAATTTATAAACAGCGTCGCAAAATTCTAAAGCACCTAAATCTTAATCTAAAGAAAAGGCACTTAAGGGATTTTACGGCAAATCTTAGAAATCTAGAAATAAAAATAAACTACGACAAAATACTAGACTTAAAACTAAGGTAAATAACACTAAGGAAAAAAATAAAAACTAAGGAATTCTAAATGTAAAAACTAAAGGAAACTTAAAACTAAGGAAAAATTACTTTAAGTGAATCGTAAATTTACAATATTTTTGTGTTTTTCAAGATTTTAAGATTTAAATTTTTTTTAACTTAAAAAAAAGTAGAAAAGCAAAAACTATTTAATTATTTTTTAATTCATTTACTATTCATTAAATAGTAAATGAAATGAAATTAATTAATTTAATATTCACATGAAAGCGACATGATAGAAATTATTAATTATAAGTTACATAATATACCCCTGAAGTATTTAATAAATACGACTTTTTAAAACTTTACGATTCAAATTTGATTCAAAATTATTATTATATTATAATTTAATATTATTATATTTATTAAATTATTATATTTAAATTAATATATCTTTAATCAGTTAAAAACTAAAAAAAACTTAAATACACCGTGAAGACACAAAAAGTGTCCCCGGCAGCGGCGCCAAAAACTTGTTGTGTGCTCTAGGGTGTGTATGAAATGGCTATCAGTTTTATATTTATTTACTACGGGAAATCACCTAAATTAAACTAAAACACAAAAGGCAAGTATACCTATCGTGTAATAATATAGCTAAGGTAAAGTCCGGGAGGTCGATCCGTGGACACTATTATTGGGTGTCTTACTAGGTCAAATTAGTTAATTAAGTAGTTAAACTAGATTTAGTAATATATAGTAATTATAGGTAACTTTGGGGGGATTTACCGTTTAATGACCGGTTTGTCGATTTTGAGACTTATATCACAGTTAAAACCTAATGCAAAATATTAAATATAAATAAAACTTATTTTAAAGCGTAAGTAAATGACGATAATTAAAATGCGATAAATTAAAGTACGATAATTAAAATGACAGTAAATAAAAGTACGATGAGATATAAAATAAAGGGGTTATGCTTATTTAAACTTCCGTAATCATGATGTTTGACGTTTTGATTTTAATTTATTACCATGGGTTAATTGTCCTTGGTCCTGGATTATTCGATATGTCCATACGGTTTTGTCCATAATAATCCATCGGTCATAATAATAAAATGCGAGTGTCCTTGTCAAATTAACCTTATACCCGAAGTCAAATATTCCAACTAATTGGGGATTCGAACTGTAACAAGGTCTTAATACTTTGTTTAATGAATACACCAGGTTATCGACTGCGTGTAATCCAAGGTTTTAATACTTTGTTAACAATTACACCAATTACCCTTGAATGTAATCCACCCCTATTTTAAAGAGTCCAGTGACTTTTAATTCATCTCCGTGTCTGGTCAAATGAACAATAATTCGTATTTATAAATATCCCGCCCACCGTACCCGATTAAGCGTATGTGGTTATATATAGATAATTCAAATTGTAACCTTTATATTAAATTAACGAGGTATCGTTTAGTCAATATAAAGCCCATTAATAGCCCATAGTCTAATTTCCACAAGTGTCGGTCTTTTGTCCAAACCCCAATTATGGTACAAAGCCCAATAACTCAATCTTAATATTTAGCCCAACATCATGATTACTTTGATTTAAATAAGCATAATAATAACTTAGCTACGAGATATTAGTTTAAAAAGGTTGAACATAACTTACAATGAGTATTAATCGCGTAGTGTTACACGGACAGAATTTTGACTTACAACTTAAAACATTCGCCACTATAACCTTATTATTATTAAACTTAAACTAAAATTAAAATTATAATTATAATATATAAATATATATGTTTACGTTGAGAAAGGAAAAGAAAAAGGTGTAGTTTCTTCATTACTCTGTGCCTTACTTTTATAGGCAAATGATTGATACTGTTATAGGTGGAATGTTAGCTGGCTACCATTCAAAGTTGAATCAATAATATCTCGTTGCGAATTATTGATTTGAAATTTTCACTTATGACCCTTTAACTATGCTCAATTAACAACTTTTTATTATTTATTATTATTCTTATTATGAATTATTTAAATATTATATTATATTCTTGTGCATAGTTGACTTGTACTTTCAGCTCCGTTGCGTCGAGCGTTGAAAGTTGGTTCATGTCTCTGTTCCGGATTTTCGAACGCCTTTTCGTATAATTTAATATCTTGTAATTTGCGTTTTGCGGCTTTTACTTTTGTAATTTTTAGACGTTTCTCATCAATATATTGAACCACTTGAATTATATCTTGTATATTTGAGCTTTTTGGTCATTTGCGTCTTCAAATCGTCGAATCTGTCTTTTGTCTTCACCTTTTATTATTTAAACGAATATCACTTGTAAATAGAACAATTGCAACTAAAAGCTTGTCTTTCTTGAGGGATAATGCTATGAAATATATGTTCATTTTTAGCATTATCAGTAGGTTCGTATCCTTTTCTCCCCCGTAGGTTTCCTCGCGATTTTTAATAACCGTACACATATCTCGTGTACAAAATAACATACACATAACCTGTGTTAAAATCATTCTCTCTATATATAACCTTTGCTTGATAACCGACCTTAACATTTAATGCGCATCATGAATATCCCCAAAATAAACAGAACTTTCAGTCTGTAATAAATATATAAACCTCGAAGTACTAAACACCACGCCCACTAGCTCTTCTGTCTAGTGAACATTCTGGGTGGGTTGTTAAACCCGGTAGCTACCTTTAGGATTCGCGTCAATTAGAGGCCATTTCCCTAATTCTTAGGTTACCAAGCTATAATAATCAGGGTGAACTATTCGATATAATAACTTACAGAACTTCTGTCTGTATAATAATTCATTCGAGGAATGTTTTGCTTGTGTCTATCGTGTCAAACATTTATAAAAGCGTTTCATGTATTCTCAGTCCCAAAAATATATATTGCAAAAGTATTTAGTAAAAAAGGGAGCAAATGAACTCACGATACGATATTTTGTAGTAAAAATATGGATACGACGGAACTGAACAATGCATGGTTGGCCTCGGATTCACAAACCTCACAAGAATAAGTCTTTAAAAAAATATAACGCCTCAGCCGAGGCTCGAACCCGCGACCTCCCGCAAACACGACACCTCATTTAACCAGCTAAACTAACTTGCTTTTCTGTTTTAATTTGTTCCTAAATCTATTTAATAACTATCTCTGGTTTCTCTCATCTTCCCAACAACGACCGACATGCATATTATCATCATCATTATCTTATATGATAACAGCCTATTATCATCATGAATCATTATCTTCACTCATAGTCTTAATCAAAACAACATCATCATTCATAATCATCATCGACTTTCATCATTTTCCTTACCCCCCCGCCACTTGCAGCTTCATGCAACAGGTACAAGTAGCAGCAACATCCCAACAGAAAACCTGGGTTGGGTCACAGCCCAATTAGCTAACCCAACTTGGATACGACCCAACTGATGAATTTTATACTCCTAATAACCTAATCGTATGAGTAACAATGGGGAAAGAAAATATACCGCAGGTCCACGGTTATCATAACATAATATATGCTTCATTCATTATCACCACCAACAGATCATCATCATTGTTATAATCTTACATCTAATATCAATCTCTTCATCGTGGTCCACCAAGAAGGAGAAAAATATATCGCGTATGGTAAAAGGGAGTCAAGTCAATGGGGCCGATAGCTTTTCATTTGTTTTAGTTATTGGCATGTATCTTTATACTTTTCCACTATAACCCACTAGCAAAAAGAATAATTGTAAGTGGTTAATACTTGATTAAAGATTGTCGGCCATATACAGAAATATATATAGTAGCTTCGACCGCATGCTTCAATTTACTCTCAAAATGATAGCAATTGTTAACTTGCTGATCGATTATTCAATTTGACTGGAAACAGTTTCGAACGGAAGTAAAAGATAATGAAGGTGTTTGATTGATTAACAACAATAGTATCATTCGTTTACACACACACACACACACACACACACAGATATATATATATATATATATATATGTGTGTGTGTGTGTGTGTGTGTGTGTGTGTGTATGTGTGTGTGTGTGTGAGGGATGATGAAGATGGTTATCAAAACAGAAAACAAGTAACAAAAGCTTGATCCTAGGTAGTAAGTTTAGGTTTGTTCGATAGAATCATAAAACTAGATTGGTGATGAAGTGGTGTTTGGTGTATCCAGCAACAGAAGAGATCGATGGTGGTGTTGGGTGGTTTTCGATTTGAAACAGGTATAGTAATAGGCAGTAGTATGTAAACGTAGATGGTGGTGTTAGATAATGGTAGTAGGGTGACGGTTAATGGTGATTGAAGTTGAAGTTAAAGTAGTAGCAGTTTGGTGATTTGAATACAACAAAAAGAAAAGAAACAGAAAGGTAATATGGTGGTTGTTTTGGTTTAACAATAGCCGATGGTTGTGTTGGTGGTGGCCGTGGTTCTTGGTGGTTCTAGATTAACAAAAGGTGGTGTTATGGCAGTAAACAGAAGGTTTGTAAATGTATATATCTAGTATGTGTGTGTATGTATATTTATATATAGAGAGAAAAATGATTCCATGGTGTGAAGGTGGTGAGATCAAAGTGGTTTTGTTGTGGTTTTTGGTTCTCGTTGTTGATTTTTCAGAAGAGCAGAGTGATGAATTGTTTTATAGTAGTGAAGGGTTCAACAGATATATTCGAGCCCGGAAGAACAAACAACAATATATAAAGCAGAAAGTGAAGTGTAACAGATTCGTACGATATATACAGCACAAGATTCGATTACAGTTTATTTCGTAGCTTTGATTGGGTCGACAGAAGAATCAATCAGGTACATTAATATATCTTTTTCATATAGCAAATTATTGTTTTCATGGATACAGAGTTTTTAACTTTACTTCTAATCTTGTGAATTATTGTCTGTAGTAAAGATTGTGGTCGACAATTATATTCGGGCAGGAGGAAGAAGATAAGGAAAATAGAAATAGATAGGGACTTGAAACAGATCGTATGCTTTAACTGTTATTGACAGCTAACAATTTTTGTATCTGTCTGATCGATTTCTTTTCTCCTCCTTTATTCGAATTGTAGTAAGGGAATTTTATAGTGTAAGTATACGACGGATGCAGTAACAAGATTTTCTGTAGTGGTGATATGGGATCGACAGGAAGAATCGAGCAGAAGAAGAAATCAAAGAAAAATATCAAAACGAATAAAGCTGATCACGATGTCTAACTGAATTGTATCTGTAGTTGTTTTGTAGAGTTTAATTGAAGTCATCCAAGAATCTTGAGCAGGGGAAGGAAGGACATGAAAAAGATTTAAAACAAATAGTGTCTTGTAACAAATTTGTACGATTATTTGATATTGATAGGGATTTGATTTGTACGAATGATTTGAATGTATAACAAATTTTGTAACTGTCGTCTCTTTTCTTTTTCTCTCTTATCATTCAAATTTGCAGTCAGTATTATATATAGCAGGATTGAAGACTTGAGGTAAATCCAAATCATTTGTGAAGTGGACGTGTAACAAATTACAGACAGGAATCTAATTTGTGCAGTAGCAGAAAGAATTAAAGCTGATAATATTAATAAAAAATTGTATAGTTGAAATTGATCTTAAACTGATTTGAATGTATTGTGATATGAATTCGACAGGTAACAGATTGCAGACAGAAACAAAATTATATAAAGGTTGAAAGAGTTGCTAACAAATTCACGTAATTATTTATCTATCATATTTGATATTAATAAATATAAATGCAAAGATATTTAATAATAATAAAACTTTTAAATTTTATTAGTAAAAATAATAATAATAATAATATTAATATAAAAATAATACTTGTAATATTAATAATAATGATAAAAGTAATAAAAATCCTGATAATGATAATTCTAAATAAAAATAATAATTTTTAGTAATAATAATAATAATAATATTCATAATAATAGCTAAAATTATAATTTTACTACTAATAATCATAACAATGATATTAGTGATTAAATATATCAAATTTCATATTTATGTATTATATATATAGTAATAATAATAACACTGATATTAGTATTTAATATTTATTTTAATAATAGTAATGAAAGTAATAATAATATTACTATAACAACTATATTTTAACTTGTAATAAAATTTCATATAATAACCTTACATATTATTAATTATGTAATACTTATGCTATATAATAACATATTTGAATATTTAATATTTATATGTTTTATATATATAATATAATATACATATATTATAGAAGTCATACATACATATATATATATATATATATATATATATATATATATATATATATATATATAATAACAAATTAACTATTCTTTATATTGTTTTACATATTTATTTATAACAATTATTTCATACAAACGATTAATAACATTTATTTTATAAATATATTTATTTATATATATATATATATACATATCTATTTACAAATAGTTGTTCGTGAATCGTCGGGAACAGTCGAAGTTGAATGAATGCAAGAAAACAGTTCAAAAAATTTGAGACTCAACATTACAGACTTTGCTTATCGAGTCAAAATATTAAATCGTATCGAGAGTTTGATTTAAATTTAGTCGAAATTTTCCGGGTCATTACAAAGATTGTAGTGTCTTTGGTTTGTAAATTAGGTTTGTATGGATGTATTGTTCACTGTCACGATGATTCAAGTTTGGCAAGATTATTAACGCCCTTACCAGCTTCGGAATTTGTGGTAGTATCACCACTTTCAGCGAAAGCGAAAACCATCTATAGATATGTATGGCTTGAAATATGAGAGGTGCGAATTGCTTTCTTATAGGATCATAATGCTTCAAATCTTGCCTCTCATTTTGGTAAGGTTGTCTTTGTTGCAAAATTGTCGAATGCCTTTGTTAATTGATATTGCTCAAATCGTATACATTTTCAGTCGTAATATCAGTCTCGTTTGTATCAGTTTCGCGCATTATTTAAAGCTTTATTGATGATTATTGGTTGAAGATCGCGCCTTTGTATCACGATGTGATTTGAAGTATTTTGGGTGATTTATGTGTGTTTTGGAGCTTAAACATCAGTATGGTTGGTTCCGGTTAAAGTCATGGATCAAAATGCACATTTCAGAATTTTTCCACAACAAAACGAGTTTTCGGCCTCGCTTTTGTGAGGTTTTGGCACCCATTCACAAGATATTGATCGCGTTCGCGAGGATTTTGATTTTGGCCGCGAGATTGGGCCTGGACGGGTTTTTTTATTTAAAAACCTAATTTTAAGTCATAAGTTGGGATATCCTTTGTACAACCGATTTTTGGGGTTTCAAGGACAACAAATGTGATTTTTAGAGAACTCTGGGATCATCTAATCAATCCATTTAATCCAGAAACAAGCTACACTCCTAACAAGATTCATGATCGTTAATTGTTCTTCAGTTAATTCTTGTCTTTAGACTATGAATTCTCCATTGATTTCAATTGTGATTTTGTTTATTACAATGATTTTTGGCTAAGTTCTTAATGCTTGTCTAGACTAATAACCAAAATGCTTGGATGATTAATTTTTGTGATTGATCATTTTATGCATGATAGTTTGATGCTTAAATAAAAGATCCATTATTGTTAATACTTTTGATCAACTTAATTGGTTTATGTGATTGTGTAATTGAGTGAACACTCGTTGGAGTCTAATGTACTTATATGGGGTCAAAAGTATCATATATACCGATCACAAAAGTCTCCAACATATATTTGATCAGAAACAGCTGAACATGAGGCAACATAGGTGGATTGAACTATTGAACGATTATGACTTTGAGATTCGATACCACCCGGGGAAGGCGAATGTGGTAGCCGACGCTTTGAGTAGGAAGGATAGAGAACCTATGCGGGTAAAAGCTATGAATATAATTATTCGTACTAACCTTACTACTCAAATAAAAGAGGCGCAACGGAGAGTTTTAAAAGAAGGAAAATTGAAGAATGAAATACCCAAAGTATCAGAGAAACATCTTAATATTCGGGAAGACGAAACCCGATATAGGGCTGAAAGAATTTGGGTACCAAAGTTTAGAGATGTGAGAGAAATGGTACTTAAGGAAGCACATAAGACCAGAAATTCAATACATCCCGGAGCGGGGAAGATGTACAAAGATCTCAAGAAACACTTTTGGTGGCCGGGTATGAAAGCCGATATTGCTAAATACGTAGGAGAATGTTTGACGTGTTCTAAGGTCAAAGCTGAACATCAGAAACCATCAGGTCTACTTCAACAACTTGAAATCCCGGAATGGAAATGGGTTCCCACTATGGATTTCGTTACTAAATTGCCAAAGACTGCAAGTGGTTATGATACTATTTGGGTAATAGTCGATCGTCTCACCAAGTGAGCACACTTTCTGCCAATGAGAGAAGATGATAAAATGGAGAAGTTAGCACGACTATACTTGAAGGAAGTTGTCTCCAGACATGGAATACCAATCTCTATTATCTCTGATAGGGATGGCAGATTTGTCTCAAGGTTTTGGCAAATGTTACAATAAGCATTGGGGACTCGTCTAGACATGAGTACTGCCTATCATCCATAAACTGATGGGCAAAGTGAAAGGAGGATACAGACCCTTGAAGACATGCTACGAGCATGTGTTATTGATTTTGGAAACAGTTGGGATCGACATCTGTAACACCCCGTCAAAAATCCCTTTAACGGAATGTTAACTCTGGTCCCAGTGCTTGGCTTGACTTCTACGTAACAGCAATATTCTACAGTGGAAGCAATTAATACCTGAGAATAAAACACGCAAAACGGATCAACAATAATGTTGAGTGAATCTACAGGTTTTAGGTAAACAATACAGTATGTTTAAGAAATACATTTCGAAAACGTTTATCAGTGGAAGACCTCCAAGGTTCAATGTTAAAAGTTTGTAGACAACTTCGTGTCCCATTTCAAAAGTTTGTTGACACTACCATGTCAAGTTTCAATCATTTGTAGACAATACCATGTCAAGTTTCAAATATTCGTAGACAATACCATGTCAAGTTTTATCTCATTTGTTCGTAAACCACAGTTTTAAATAACGTTGTATAGTATCTGAAAAACAGTTATCAGAAAATAGTTTAAGTTCCTTGACCACGAGATTTTACAAGTACAACTCCAAGTTGCAAAACGTTTGCATAATCTATGAGCACCTGAATACTAGTAATGACCCGAGTATAGAATCCACTATACCCGCCTTTACCTCATAAAAATGTTATACACTTGTACGAATGTATTATGTTCAAAATAAATGCACCACCGTTTTTATAGCGGGTGAGGTTGTCAACCTAACGGATCCGTCCATCTAAATTGTGCCTACACCGATGGTATTTAAAGTATTCAAGCTAGAGGCTTTGTGTACAAACTCAATATGCATATATAGTACTCGTGTCAATACAAAAGCATTTGTAAAAATTGTAAGCAACAATAGCGTGTATTCTCATCCCTGAAAACATGTAAAAAGCGGGACTATAGACTCACTTTTGAATAAAGCTCGGATTGAAAAATGGATAATTTACTTGTACAGTTTATAGCCGAGTAATGCAACCTAAGTATATGTATTTAGGTTGGTCAATAAATATGTCTTAAACAAGTGTGGTTTCATAGTATAAGTTGTTTTATTGCTCGAATCGACGCGTTTCAAAGTAGAAGTCAACATACAGTCAACTAATTCATGCAAGTCAAACAAAGTCAACCGAAGTCAAACCGAAAGTCAAACTTGGTCAAAGTAGTCAAATAAAGTCAACATCAGTAGGTTCATGTCAAATGTTGGTCAACATGTCAAACCTAATTCAAACAACACGTTTTAGATCATAATTGGTCAATTTCACAATTTCAGTTTATCGTTGTGCACAAAGTTCATGTACAAGGTTCAGAATTTACATAATGTGTGGCCCTATTGTGCCCAATGTATAAGGTTTCATAGATTGACATTAACTAACCATATGTCACATATCATGTTAAGATTCATTTTCCAGAAGCATACATGCTAATTCAATAAACACAAACCACAGAGTATAAAACAGAGAGCAAGTTGCTGTTTCGATTCTAGTTTAGTTACTCACATTCGTACGCAATTATTCGAAGATCTAGATACAATTTGACTATGATATCTACATTAAAAGTGAATTAATTTTTATGTAAATTTCAAATATGTAAAACTTTAATCTCAGAAGTTAACATATTTTATCATACAAGGTTGTTTTCATGCAAGTCTTGTATAAATCCACTTTTTCACTAAATCATGCATATCTTAAGTTATACATAAGCAAACAATATGATATCCTAGTGTAACCTGAGTGTTTTTAAATTACCTATCCAATGGTATTAATTTCACAATCCAATTCGTGGTCTATCAAACCCGGAATTTCCGATCAATCACAAAAACACAACGTTAATTTCAATTGGTCATAACTTGATCATCCGAAAACGAAATCAAGCGAATCCAAAGCCTAAAATTAATAGTTTTTCGTAAGGAACCTAATTATCATATAATATAATGCATTAGAAAAATCAAAATTCACTTATCATGCAATATACAATTTGGTTTTCGCAACAAATAAACAAAACGAGTGATCTAACGCATTAAACAATCAACAAACATCAAGACTTGAACAATAGACAACCTAATTTATGAAACCTTAATAAAATTCTAATTTTAAAGATTAGGGTTTAGCTAATTATACCTTTGATCACAAAATTGTTTATACTAGCGCGTAGAGAACGACGATCGGAGCAAGATTGATCAAACGAGTAAGAGCAATTGAGCAATTTTTGATGGTGATTTGGTGGTGGTGATATATGATGTGAAAGAGAGGGAGGAGAGGAAGGATGAGCTGCATTTTTTTCATGGTAGGATGGAATGAATGATTAAAGATTGTATAGAGAATTATCTAACTAGTTACTTAGTGCCTAAAAACCAAAAGTCAACAAACATTGGCCTAAACTAATAGTCAACATGCATTGGCTACTCATGGGGCCAAGGATGATGAGGTATGAGGTCATGTCCATGTGGCCTCGGGCTTGGGTCTCGGGCTCGTTTTGTGTAAAATCTCATTCGCGCGTGGTTCGTTTCGAGTGCCATTAACCGTACCGAATCTCCGGAACGTTAACTAGTCGTTGAAACAAAATCACCGTGTTTAATTCATTAAGTAAATAATAAATTAAATTTCTTTCGTAAGTTCAATAATTATTAACAATAATTATTCTATCATTTTTCTGAGTTCCGTTAACTTAAAAAGTTTTCTAGGCGATTAACTTTAATCGTGTCGTTTATAGTTTAATTTGTCAACCGAATTAAGTTCACTAATTAATATAACATATTAATTCAAGTAATTCACTAAGGATCAAGTACGCATTTAATTACTTTAAATACGAAAAAGTTTCACGTAGCCACTGTTAACTATTCTGAAAAAAGAAAAAAAATTCGGCGTATGAAAATCGTATGATTTAACTAACAATCATCAAGTATTTAACGGAAGTTTTAACGGAAAAGCTCGGGTTATTACATTACCCACCCGTTATTGAAAATTTCGTCCCGAAATTTGGATAATGGCAGTTATTGATGAAAATAAAATATTTTCATATTATTAGATATCCACGTTTCAACGTGAGCTTGAATTCTATAACGAAGTTTGCAAATAAAGTTTATACTTGGCTTGAATAGTTTGTCTTTTCTACGTAAGCCTTCATAGATTCTTTTAATAAAAGAATTTGGTCATATACGAGTGTTTCGTCAAATAATATGATAAGATTAAATAATCTTTTGAGATCTCTATACGGATGGACTTCTAAGGTCCGTTCGGTTTCGTAATGATTTACAATCTTATTAATCTCGCTTGATTTGTGGTCGGGACCGGGATGAATAATTTCTAAAACTTTCGAAATTACATAATCGCCGAAAAATGAAAATGGTGTCTGGGGTGCTGGCGCTCATGGTGCGGGTGCCTATGCGTATGATGTTGATATCCGAGGTACCGGGTGTGATGTTGAGGTGTGGGATGCGGATGTTGTTGTTGGTATTGGTGCTGTTAGTACTGGTGGTGCTGGTTATGCTGCTGGTGTTGCTTGTGGTATTTGGTTAGTAGGTGTGAGCCTAGCTTTCAAATCGTGCACCGTTTCCTCCAGGGTTTCTACTTTATGCTCGAGTCTATGGATTTGTTCTACCTATTCCTCCGTAAGGTTTGTCAATTCTTGATATTTAGTTCGAAGTCTTCTAACTTCTTGTAATAATCCTATCCGATTAGAATCCGGGAGTATAGGACGAATACTGTCGTTGGTTACATCGAGTCGACCTTCGAGGCGGAAAATCCTTGCGAAAAGAGTGAAAACGGTATTGCGAACAGGTTCGCCGGTAAGCGGATCGAGTACTCCGACGTTTGGTGGTAAGTTTGGCTCGTGATAAGGAGTATCTTCTTCATTTCTCCATAGGGTGAGTATTTCACGAACCCATCCCCATTTTCTGAAGAAATTACGGTAATTGATCGGTGGGTGTGCTCCCGTCACGCTATCTTCGGAGCTAGAAGAACTTGAGGAATCAGGTGAGAAATCCATATTATGTGTTTGGAATAGGGTTTGATATGAGATGAGTTATTGAATACTGAATGATATATTTGTCTCCTTGAATATGTATATATAGCAAAAGATTTCCGTAATTTACGGAAGAAATTTAGGAAAAGTGTTAGACAAAGTCTATTGGGATAGATATGATAAGATATGATAAGATATGATTTGTCTATACTCCAATAATGGCAGTATGATGTCGGTGGATCAAAAATGATAAGCAGTGAGAAGTAGTGATCGGTCGTGACTAGCAGTGAGAGACGGCGTTGAGTAGTAGTAAGCAACGATAAATAGCAAGGAGTAGTGGTATAAGATGATGAGTATGTCCAGGCAGTGTCTTCGTAGTGCCAAGTAGAAATCAGGGGTGACGGACAGTGTCGGGTAGTGACGAATTGTGACGTGATTACACGCTCCTTATAGGTTATAATAATAATTAAATCGTACGGTGTAATTTTCTACTCATATTTGAAATTAAACGGTTTATGTTCTAAACGGTATTTATCCAAGTAACCTACTTGACTCGCTCCCAATTCCTTATTTTGCGATGTCGGAACTTCAATATGAGTTACCGTAATGTAATCCCGGTCATTACATTACGCTATCTCACATTTCCATTCGACATAACTCCATAAGTTCAAGATGGCGTAATCAACTTAATTTAGTTAAATCTCGCGTCACGTTTACGTATGTGATTTGTAGTATAACGTTTAGTTCAAGTCCATATCATATGGGTATAGGGTGTATATGTACGTGATGTAATGTGTAGCCCTACATGTCGTATTGTGAAGAAAATAGTGCATGTATGGGGTATAAAAGTTATCCAAGACACACGACTATAGTCTAGACTTCACTAATGCGCCCTACGGTTAGACACACTAATGTATCCTAGTTCCCTATAGCCAAAGCTCTGATACCAAATGTAACACCTCGTCAAAAATCCCTTTAACGGAATGTTAACTCTGGTCCCAGTGCTTGGCTTGACTTCTACGTAACAGCAATATTCAACAGCGGAAGCAATAAATACCTGAGAATAAAACACGCAAAACGGATCAACAATAATGTTGAGTGAATCTACAGGTTTTAGGTAAACAATACAGTATGTTTAAGAAATACATTTCGAAAACGTTTATTAGTGGAAGACCTCCAAGGTTCAATGTTAAAAGTTTGTAGACAACTTCGTGTCCCATTTCAAAAGTTTGTTGACACTACCATGTCAAGTTTCAATCATTTGTAGACAATACCATGTCAAGTTTCAAATATTCGTAGACAATACCATGTCAAGTTTTATCTCATTTGTTCGTAAACCACAGTTTTAAATAACGTTGTATAGTATCTGAAAAACAGTTATCAGAAAATAGTTTAAGTTCCTTGACCACGAGATTTTACAAGTACAACTCCAAGTTGCAAAACGTTTGCATAATCTATGAGCACCTGAATACTAGCAATGACCCGAGTATAGAATCCACTATACCTGCCTTTACCTCATAAAAATGTTATACACTTGTACGAATGTATTATGTTCAAAATAAATGCACCACCGTTTTTATAGCGGGTGAGGTTGTCAACCTAACGGATCCGTCCATCTAAATTGTGCCTACACCGATGGTATTTAAAGTATTCAAGCTAGAGGCTTTGTGTACAAACTCAATATGCATATATAGTACTCGTGTCAATACAAAAGCATTTGTAAAAATTGTAAGCAACAATAGCGTGTATTCTCATCCCTGAAAACATGTAAAAAGCGGGACTGTAGACTCACTTTTGAATAAAGCTCGGATTGAAAAATGGACAATTTACTTGTACAGTTTATAGCCGAGTAATGCAACCTAAGTATATGTATTTAGGTTGGTCAATAAATATGTCTTAAACAAGTGTGGTTTCATAGTATAAGTTGTTTTATTGCTCGAATCGACGCGTTTCAAAGTAGAAGTCAACATACAGTCAACTAATTCATGCAAGTCAAACAAAGTCAACCGAAGTCAAACCGAAAGTCAAACTTGGTCAAAGTAGTCAAATAAAGTCAACATCAGTAGGTTCATGTCAAATGTTGGTCAACATGTCAAACCTAATTCAAACAACACGTTTTAGATCATAATTGGTCAATTTCACAATTTCAGTTTATCGTTGTGCACAAAGTTCATGTACATGTAGCAAACTTAGCATATTATCTCATAGTACAAAATTCAAGTAAACATGGAAAACTCCAGATCATAAGTATACTCAAAATCAATTCCAAAAAGTCCATCCAGGGTCTCATACGATAATTAAAAGTCAGGAATCAGAAGGGGTACATTTATAGTTTGCCAAGTAAGTTTTTGACCGCGCACTGATTTCGTTTTGGGTATAACCGGAGTTAGGGACATGCAATTGATACAAGACCAGTGACCATGGTTCAAAGACAAATCAAACTAACACATATCAAAAGTTGAGCAATTTTTGTTTAGCCAATTTGTACAGTTTATTCGTGCAAGTTGAATGTTCAGTTTTCAGCTCAATTCAGAATTTACATAATGTGTGGCCCTATTGTGCCCAATGTATAAGGTTTCATAGATTGACATTAACTAACCATATGTGACATATCATGTTAAGATTCATTTTCCAGAAGCATACATGCTAATTCAATAAACACAAACCACAGAGTATAAAACAGAGAGCAAGTTTCTGTTTCGATTCTAGTTTAGTTAGTCACATTCGTACGCAATTATTCGAAGATCTAGATACAATTTGACTATGATATCCACATTAAAAGTGAAGTAATTTTTCTGTAAATTTCAAATATGCAAAGCTTTAATCTCAGAAGTTAACATATTTTATCATACAAGGCTGTTTTCATCCAAGTGCTGTATAAATCCACTTTTTCACTAAATCATGCATATCTTAAGTTATACATAAGCAAACAACATGATATCCTAGTGTAACCTGAGTGTTTTTAAATTACCTATCCAATGGTATTAATTTCACAATCCAATTCGTGGTCTATCAAACCCAGAATTTCCGATCAATCACAAAAAAACAACGTTAATTTCAATTAGTCATAACTTGATCATCCGAAAACGAAATCAAGTGAATCCAAAGCCTAAAATTAATAGTTTTTCGCAAGGAACCTAATTATCATATAATATAATGCATTAGAAAAATCAAAATTCACTTATCATGCAATATACAATTCGGTTTTCGCAACAAATAAACAAAACGAGTGATCTAACGCATTAAACAATCAACAAACATCAAGACTTGAGCAATAGACAACCTAATTTATGAAACCTTAATAAAAATCTAATTTTAAAGATTAGGGTTTAGCTAATTATACCTTTGATCACAAAATTGTTTATACTAGCGCGTAGAGAACGACGATCGGAGCAAGATTGATCAAACGAGTAAGAGCAATTGAGCAATTTTTGATGTTGATTTGGTGGTGGTGATATATGATGTGAAAGAGAGGGAGGAGAGGAAGGATGAGCTGCATTTTTTTTCATGGTAGGATGGAATGAATGATTAAAGATTGTATAGAGAATTATTTAACTAGTTACTTAGTGCCTAAAAACTAAAAGTCAACAAACATGGGCCTAAACTAATAGTCAACATGCATTGGCTACTCATGGGGCCAAGGATGATGATGAAATGTCCCGTTCTTATTGATTAAAAACGTTCCATATTAATTGATTTCGTTGCGAGGTTTTGACCTCTATATGAGACGTTTTTCAAAGACTGCATTCATTTTAAAACAAACCATAACCTTTATTTCATCAATAAAGGTTTAAAAAGCTTTATGTAGATTATCAAATAATGATAATCTAAAATATCCTGTTTACACACGACCATTACATAATGGTTTACAATTCAAATATGTTACAACAAAATAAGTTTCTTGAATGCAGTTTTTACACAATATCATACAAGCATGGACTCCAAATCTCGTCCTTATTTAAGTATGCGACAGCGGAAGCTCTTAATAATCACCTGAGAATAAACATGCTTAAAACGTCAACAAAAATGTTGGTGAGTTATAGGTTTAACCTATATATATCAAATCATAATAATAGACCACAAGATTTCATATTTCAATACACATCCCATACATAGAGATAAAAATCATTCATATGGTGAACACCTAGTAACCGACATTAACAAGATGCATATATAAGAATATCCCCATCATTCCGGGACACCCTTCGGATATGATATAAATTTCGAAGTACTAAAGCATCCGGTACTTTGGATGGGGTTTGTTAGGCCCAATAGATCTATCTTTAGGATTCGCATCAATTAGGATGTATGTTCCCTAATTCTTAGATTACCAGACTTAATAAAAAGGGGCATATTCGATTTCGATAATTCAACCATAGAATGTAGTTTCACGTACTTGTGTCTATTTTGTAAATCATTTATAAAACCTGCATGTATTCTCATCCCAAAAATATTAGATTTTAAAAGTGGGACTATAACTCACTTTCACAGATTTTTACTTCATCGAGAAGTAAGACTTGGCCACTGATTGATTCACGAACCTATAACAATATATACATATATATCAAAGTATGTTCAAAATATATTTACAACACTTTTAATATATTTTGATGTTTTAAGTTTATTAAGTCAGCTGTCCTCGTTAGTAACCTACAACTAGTTGTCCACAGTTAGATGTACAGAAATAAATCGATAAATATTATCTTGAATCAATCCACGACCCAGTGTATACGTATCTCAGTATTGATCACAACTCAAACTATATATATTTTGGAATCAACCTCAACCCTGTATAGCTAACTCCAACATTCACATATAGAGTGTCTATGGTTGTTCCGAAATATATATAGATGTGTCGACATGATAAGTGGAAACATTGTATACGTGTATATGGTATCTCAAGATTACATAATATACAATACAAGTTGATTAAGTTATGGTTGGAATAAATTTGTTACCAATTTTCACGTAGCTAAAATGAGAAAAATTATCCAATCTTGTTTTACCCATAACTTCTTCATTTTAAATCCGTTTTGAGTGAATCAAATTGCTATGGTTTCATATTGAACTCTATTTTATGAATCTAAATAGAAAAAGTATAGGTTTATAGTCGAAAAAATAAGTTACAAGTCATTTTTGTAAAGGTAGTCATTTCAGTCGAAAGAACGACGTCTAGATGACCATTTTAGAAAACATACTTTCACTTTGAGTTTAACCATAATTTTTGGATATAGTTTCATGTTCATAATAAAAATCATTTTCTCAGAATAACAACTTTTAAATCAAAGTTTATCATAGTTTTTAATTAACTAACCCAAAACTGCCCGCGGTGTTACTACGACGGCGTAAATCCGGTTTTACGATGTTTTTCGTGTTTCCAGGTTTTAAATCATTAAGTTAGCATATCATATAGATATAGAACATGTGTTTAGTTGATTTTAAAAGTCAAGTTAGAAGGATTAACTTTTGTTTGCGAACAAGTTTAGAATTAACTAAACTATGTTCTAGTGATTACAAGTTTAAACCTTCGAATAAGATAGCTTTATATGTATGAATCGAATGATGTTATGAACATCATTACTACCTTAAGTTCCTTGGATAAACCTACTAGAAAATAGAAAAATGGATCTAGCTTCAACGGATCCTTGGATGGCTCAAAGTTCTTGAAGCAGAATCATGACACGAAAACAAGTTCAAGTAAGATCATCACTTGAAATAAGATTGTTATATTTATAGAAATTGAACCAAAGTTTGAATATGATTATTACCTTGTATTAGAATTATAACCTACTGTAAGAAACAAAGATTTCTTGAGGTTGGATGATCACCTTACAAGATTGGAAGTGAGCTAGCAAACTTGAAAGTATTCTTGATTTTATGTAACTAGAACTTGTAGAATTTATGAAGAACACTTAGAACTTGAAGATAGAACTTGAGAGAGATCAATTAGATGAAGAAAATTGAAGAATGAAAGTGTTTGTAGGTGTTTTTGGTCGTTGGTGTATGGATTAGATATAAAGGATATGTAATTTTGTTTTCATGTAAATAAGTCATGAATGATTACTCATATTTTTGTAATTTTATGAGATATTTCATGCTAGTTGCCAAATGATGGTTCCCACATGTGTTAGTTGACTCACATGGGCTGCTAAGAGCTGATCATTGGAGTGTATATACCAATAGTACATACATCTAAAAGCTGTGTATTGTACGAGTACGAATACGAGTGCATACGAGTAGAATTGTTGATGAAACTGAACGAGGATGTAATTGTAAGCATTTTTTTTAAGTAGAAGTATTTTGATAAGTGTATTGAAGTCTTTCAAAAGTGTATAAATACATATTAAAACACTACATGTATATACATTTTAACTGAGTCGTTAAGTCATCGTTAGTCGTTACATGTAAGTGTTGTTTTGAAACCTTTAGGTTAACGATCTTGTTAAATGTTGTTAACCCAATGTTTATAATATCAAATGAGATTTTAAATTATTATATTATCATGATATTATCATGTATGAATATCTCTTAATATGATATATATACATTAAATGTCTTTACAACGATAATCGTTACATATATGTCTCGTTTAAAAATCATTAAGTTAGTAGTCTTGTTTTTACATATGTAGTTCATTGTTAATATACTTAATGATATGTTTACTTATCATAGTATCATGTTAACTATATATATATCCATATATATGTCATCATATAGTTTTTACAAGTTTTAACGTTCGTGAATCACCGGTCAACTTGGGTGGTCAATTGTCTATATGAAACATATTTCAATTAATCAAGTCTTAACAAGTTTGATTGCTTAACATGTTGGAAACATTTAATCATGTAAATATCAATCTCAATTAATATATATAAACATGGAAAAGTTCGGTTCACTACAGTACCTACCCGTTAAATAAATTTCGTCCCGAAATTTTAAGCTGTTGAAGGTGTTGACGAATCTTCTGGAAATAGATGCGGGTATTTATTCTTCATCTGATCTTCACGCTCCCAGGTGAACTCGGGTCCTCTACGAGCGTTCCATCGAACCTTAACAATTGGTATCTTGTTTTGCTTAAGTCTTTTAACCTCACGATCCATTATTTCGACGGGTTCTTCGATGAATTGAAGTTTTTCGTTGATTTGGATTTCATCTAACGGAATAGTGAGATCTTCTTTAGCAAAACATTTCTTCAAATTCGAGACGTGGAAAGTGTTATGTACAGCCGCGAGTTGTTGAGGTAACTCAAGTCGGTAAGCTACTGGTCCGACACGATCAATAATCTTGAATGGTCCAATATACCTTGGATTTAATTTCCCTCGTTTACCAAATCGAAAAATGCCTTTCCAAGGTGCAACTTTAAGCATGACCATCTCTCCAATTTCAAATTATATATCTTTTCTTTTAATGTCAGCGTAGCTCTTTTGTCGACTTTGTGTGGTTTTCAACCGTTGTTGAATTTGGATGATCTTCTCGGTAGTTTCTTGTATAATCTCCGGACTCGTAATCTGTCTATCCCCCACTTCACTCCAACAAATCGGAGACCTGCACTTTCTACCATAAAGTGCTTCAAACGGCGCCATCTCAATGCTTGAATGGCAGCTGTTGTTGTAGGAAAATTCTGCTAACGGTAGATGTCGATCCCAACTGTTTCCGAAATCAATAACACATGCTCGTAGCATGTCTTCAAGCGTTTGTATCGTACTTTCACTCTGCCCATCAGTTTGTGGATGATAGGGAGTACTCATGTCTAGACGAGTTCCTAATGCTTGCTGTAATGTCTGCCAGAATCTTGAAATAAATCTGCCATCCCTATCAGAGATAATAGAGATTGGTATTCCATGTCTGGAGACGACTTCCTTCAAATACAGTCGTGCTAACTTCTCCATCTTGTCATCTTCTCTTATTGGAAGGAAGTGTGCTAATTTGGTGAGACGATCAACTATTACCCAAATAGTATCAAAACCACTTGCAGTCCTTGGCAATTTAGTGATGAAATCCATGGTAATGTTTTCCCATTTCCATTCTGGGATTTCGGGTTGTTGAAGTAGACCTGATGGTTTCTGATGCTCAGCTTTGACCTTAGAACACGTCAAACATTCTCCTACATATTTAGCAACATCGGCTTTCATACCCGGCCACCAAAAATGTTTCTTGAGATCCTTGTACATCTTCCCCGTTCCAGGATGTATTGAGTATCTGGTTTTATGAGCTTCTCTAAGTACCATTTCTCTCATATCTCCAAATTTTGGTACCCAAATCCTTTCAGCCCTATACCGGGTTCCGTCTTCCCGAATATTAAGATGCTTCTCCGATCCTTTGGGTATTTCATCCTTTAAATTTCCCTCTTTTAAAACTCCTTGTTGCGCCTCCTTTATTTGAGTAGTAAGGTTATTATGAATCATTATATTCATAGATTTTACTCTAATGGGTTCTCTGTCCTTCCTGCTCAAGGCATCGGCTACTACATTTGCCTTCCCTGGGTGGTAACGAATCTCAAAGTCGTAATCATTCAACAATTCAATCCACCTACGCTGCCTCATATTCAGTTGTTTCTGATTAAATATGTGTTGAAGACTTTTGTGGTCGGTATATATAATACTTTTGACCCCATATAAGTAGTGCCTCCAAGTCTTTAATGCAAAAACAACCGCGCCTAATTCCAAATCATGCGTCGTATAATTTTGTTCGTGAATCTTCAATTGTCTAGACGCATAAGCAATCACCTTCGTTCGTTACATTAATACACAACCGAGACCTTGCTTTGATGCATCACAATAAATCACAAAATCATCATTCCCTTCAGGCACTGACAATATAGGTGCCGTAGTTAGCTTTTTCTTCAATAACTGAAACGCTTTCTCTTGTTCATCATTCCATTCAAATTTCTTCCCTTTATGCGTTAATGCAGTCAAGGGTTTTGCTATTCTGGAAAAGTCTTGGATGAACCTTCTGTAGTACCCATCTAGTCCTAAAAACTGGCGTATGTGTTTCAGAGTTTTCGGGGTTTCCCACTTTTCAACAGTTTCTATCTTTGCCGGATCCACCTTAATACCTTCTTTGTTCACTATGTGACCGAGGAATTGAACTTCTTCCAACCAAAATGCACACTTTGAAAACTTAGCGTACAATTCTTCCTTCCTCAATACTTCTAACACCTTTCTCAAATGTTCACCGTGTTCTTGGTCATTCTTTGAGTAAATAAGTATGTCATCAATGAAAACAATGACAAACTTGTCAAGGTATGGTCCACATACTCGGTTCATAAGGTCCATGAACACAGCTGGTGCATTAGTTAAACCAAACGGCATGACCATAAACTCGTAATGACCGTAACGTGTTCTGAAAGCAGTCTTTGGAATATCATCTTCTTTCACCCGCATTTGATGATACCCGGAATGTAAGTCAATCTTTGAATAAACAGACGAGCCTTGTAGTTGATCAAATAAGTCGTCGATTCTCGGTAGTAGGTAGCGGTTCTTGATGGTAAGTTTGTTCAACTCTCGGTAGTCGATACACAATCTGAATGTACCATCTTTCTTCTTGACAAACAAAACAGGAGCTCCCCACGGTGATGTGCTTGGTCGAATGAAACCACGCTCTAAAAGTTCTTGTAATTGGCTTTACAGTTCTTTCATCTCGCTGGGTGCGAGTCTGTAAGGAGCACGAGCTATTGGTGCAGCTCCTGGTACAAGATCTATTTGAAATTCAATGGATCGATGTGGGGGTAATCCCGGTAATTCTTTCGGAAATACATCAGGAAATTCTTTTGCAATGGGAACATCATTGTTGCTCTTTTCTTCAGTTTGTACTTTCTCGACGTGTGCTAGAACAGCATAACAACCTTTTCTTATTAGTTTTTGTGCCTTCAAATTACTAATAAGATGTAGCTTCGTGTTGCCCTTTTCTCCGTACACCATTAAGGGTTTTCCTTTTTCTCGTATAATGCGAATTGCATTTTTGTAACAAACGATCTCTGCTTTCACTTCTTTCAACCAGTCCATACCGATTATCACATCAAAACTCCCTAACTCTACTGGTATCAAATCAATCTTAAATGTTTCGCTAACCAGTTTAATTTCTCGATTCCGACATATATTATCTGCTGAAATTAATTTACCATTTGCTAATTCGAGTAAAAATTTACTATCCAAAGGCGTCAATGGACAACTTAATTTAGCACAAAAATCTCTACTCATATAGCTTCTATCCGCACCCGAATCAAATAAAACGTAAGCAGATTTATTGTCAATAAGAAACGTACCCGTAACAAGCTCCGGGTCTTCCTGTGCCTCTGCCGCATTAATATTGAAAACTCTTCCGCGGCCTTGTCCATTCGTGTTCTCCTGGTTCGGGCAATTTCTAATAATGTGGCCCAGTTTTTCACATTTATAACAAACTACATTGGCATAACTTGCTCCAACACTACTTGCTCCGCCATTACTCATTCCGACACCATTTGTTCCTTTCGTTCTATTAACCCCTGGTTCGTAGACCTCACACTTCGCCGCGCTATGACCATTTCTTTTACACTTGTTGCAAAATTTGGTGCAGAACCCCGAGTGATACTTTTCACACTTTTGGCATAGCTGCTTCTGATTGTTGTTGTTGTTGCGGTTATTATTGTTGTTGGGATGATTGTTGTAGTTGTTGTTGTTGTTGTTGTTGTTGTTGTTGGGCCGTTTGTTGTAGTTGCGATTGATGTTGCGATTGTTGGGATAATTGTTGCGATTATTGTTGTAATTGCTGTTGTTGTCGTATTGGTGATTCTTATCACCGTTTTCCTCCCACTTTCTTTTGACTTGCTTCACATTGGCCTCTTCAGCTGTCTGTTCTTTAATTCTTTCTTCAATCTGGTTCACTAGTTTGTGAGCCATTCTACATGCCTGTTGTATGGAGGCGGGCTCGTGTGAACTTATATCTTCTTGGATTCTTTCCGGTAATCCTTTCACAAACGCGTCGATCTTCTCTTCCTCATCTTCGAATGCTCTCGGACACAATAGGCACAATTCTGTGAATCGTCTTTCGTACGTGGTAATATCAAATCCTTGGGTCCGTAACCCTCTAAGTTCTGTCTTGAGCTTATTGACCTCGGTTCTGGGACGGTACTTCTCGTTCATCAAGTGCTTGAATGCTGACCACGGTAGTGCGTACGCATCGTCTTGTCCCACTTGCTCTAGATAGGTATTCCACCATGTTAACGCAGAACCTGTGAAGGTATGCGTAGCGTATTTCACTTTGTCCTCTTCAGTACACTTACTTATGGCAAACACCGATTCGACCTTCTCGGTCCACCGTTTCAATCCGATCGGTCCTTCGGTTCCATCAAATTCCAAAGGTTTGCAGGCAGTGAATTATTTGTAGGTGCATCCTACACGATTTCCTGTACTGCAAGATCCAAGGTTATTGTTGGTATGTAGCGCAGCCTGTACTGCGGCTATGTTTGAAGCTAGAAAAGTACGGAATTCCTCTTCATTCATATTCACAGTGTGTCGAGTAGTCGGTGCCATTTCCTTCAAAATAATCAAATGGAACAAGTTAATCATACAGAATATTAAGAGTAGTTAATAGTATTTCGTAGCATAATATGAACTCATTTATAAAAGCTTTTTCTTCATATTAGCGTTTTATAAGTTTAAATTCGGGTAGTACCTACCCGTTAAGTTCATACTTAGTAGCTAATATACAATTCAACTACTACAATTCTATATGAAAAACTGATTATAATAATATTTCGTGTTCAAACTTTTACACAATATTTTACAAACTTACAATACCGCTTATTTTACATATAACATGAAATATAGCACACAATAAATTTGATACAAGATGGTTGTGAAGATAATTCTAGCTAGTACACAAGTCGTTCAGCAAAGGCAATAAAGACACGTAATTCATACGTCCAGAAACAAGTCATGCATTCTGGTTTTACTAGGATTACTTCCCATCCTTGGTCTTGTGGAACATAACCATTATGGCCGTTGATAAGACAGCGTGTTGTAACGTCGTCAAAGGGACGAGGGTTATGTAATGTCCAACAGTCTCGTAACAATCTAAAAACCTCATTTCTTATCCCAATTACCGACTCCGTCACTTGTCGGAACGTTTTGTTTAATAGTTGTAGCTCGATGTTCTTGTTCTCACTTTGGTGAGAAGCGAACATTACTAATCCGTAAGCATAACATGCTTCTTTATGTTGCATGTTAGCCGCTTTTTCTAAATCACGAAGTCCAATATTCGGATATATTGAGTCAAAATAATTTCTTAACCCATTGCGTAAAATAGCATTTGGGTTCCCCGCAATATATGCGTCAAAGTAAACACATCGTAACTTATGGATTTCCCAATGTGATATCCCCCATCTTTCGAACGAAAGCCTTTTATAAACCAAGGCATTCTTGGAACGTTCTTCGAATGTCTTACAAACTGATCTCGCCTTAAATAGTTGTGCCGAAGAATTCTGACCGACTCTAGACAAGATTTCATCAATCATGTCTCCGGGTAGGTCTCTTAAAATATTGGGTTGTCTATCCATTTTGTGTTTTTATACTGTAAAATAGACAAGAGTTAGATTCATAAAAAAAATACTTATTAATACAAGCAATTTTTACATATATCATAAAGCATAAGCACACTATATTACATATATTACACCATACGAATACAACTATCTTATTCCGACTCGCTTGTTTCTTCTTCTTCTTCGGTTTTGGTTCGTTTTGCCAAGTTTCTAGGGATATATGATGTTACCCTAATACGAGCCGTAGTTTTCCACATTGGTTTAGAAAAATCTGGTGGTTTAGAGGTTCCCGGGTCATTGTTACAACTTAAGGACTTCGAGGGTTGACGATACATATAAAGTTCATCGGGGTTGGAATTAGATTTCTCTATTTTTATGCCCTTTCCCTTATTGTTTTCTTTTGCCTTTTTAAATTCAGTTGGGGTAATTTCTATAACATCATCGGAATTCTCGTCGGAATCCGATTCATCGGAGAATTGGTAATCCTCCCAATATTTTGCTTCCTTGGCGGAAACACCATTGACCATAATTAACCTTGGTCGGTTGGTTGAGGATTTTCTTTTACTTAACCGTTTTATTATTTCCCCCACCGGTTCTATTTCTTCATCTGGTTCCGATTCTTCTTCCGGTTCCGACTCTTCTTCCGGTTCCTCTTCGGGAACTTGTAAATCAGTCCACAAATCATTCCAATTTATATTTGACTCTTCATTATTATTAGGTGAGTCAATGAGACTTGTTCTAGAGGTAGACATCTATCACATAATATCAAACGCGTTAAGAGATTAATATATCACATAATATTCACATGTTAAAAATATATAGTTTCCAACAAAATTTGTTAAGCAATCATTTTTCAAGTAAACACGGTCAAAGTTCAGACTCACTAATGCATCCTAACAAACTCGATAAGACACACTAATGCAAAATTCTGGTTCTCTAAGACCAACGCTCGGATACCAACTGAAATGTCCCGTTCTTATTGATTAAAAACGTTCCATATTAATTGATTTCGTTGCGAGGTTTTGACCTCTATATGAGACGTTTTTCAAAGACTGCCTTCATTTTAAAACAAACCATAACCTTTATTTCATCAATAAAGGTTTAAAAAGCTTTATGTAGATTATCAAATAATGATAATCTAAAATATCCTGTTTACACACGACCATTACATAATGGTTTACAATACAAATATGTTACAACAAAATAAGTTTCTTGAATGCAGTTTTTACACAATATCATACAAGCATGGACTCCAAATCTCGTCCTTATTTAAGTATGCGATAGCGGAAGCTCTTAATAATCACCTGAGAATAAACATGCTTAAAACGTCAACAAAAATGTTGGTGAGTTATAGGTTTAACCTATATATATCAAATCATAATAATAGACCACAAGATTTCATATTTCAATACACATCCCATACATAGAGATAAAAATCATTCATATGGTGAACACCTAGTAACCGACATTAACAAGATGCATATATAAGAATATCCCCATCATTCCGGGACACCCTTCGGATATGATATAAATTTCGAAGTACTAAAGCATCCGGTACTTTGGATGGGGTTTGTTAGGCCCAATAGATCTATCTTTAGGATTCGCATCAATTAGGATGTCTGTTCCCTAATTCTTAGATTACCAGACTTAATAAAAAGGGGCATATTCGATTTCGATAATTCAACCATAGAATGTAGTTTCACGTACTTGTGTCTATTTTGTAAATCATTTATAAAACCTGCATGTATTCTCATCCCAAAAATATTAGATTTTAAAAGTGGGACTATAACTCACTTTCACAGATTTTTACTTCGTCGGGAAGTAAGACTTGGCCACTGGTTGATTCACGAACCTATAACAATATATACATATATATCAAAGTATGTTCAAAATATATTTACAACACTTTTAATATATTTTGATGTTTTAAGTTTATTAAGTCAGCTGTCCTCGTTAGTAACCTACAACTAGTTGTTCACAGTTAGATGTACAGAAATAAATCGATAAATATTATCTTGAATCAATCCACGACCCAGTGTATACGTATCTCAGTATTGATCACAACTCAAACTATATATATTTTGGAATCAACCTCAACCCTGTATAGCTAACTCCAACATTCACATATAGAGTGTCTATGGTTGTTCCGAAATATATATAGATGTGTCGACATGATAAGTGGAAACATTGTATACGTGTCTATGGTATCTCAAGATTACATAATATACAATACAAGTTGATTAAGTTATGGTTGGAATAGATTTGTTACCAATTTTCACGTAGCTAAAATGAGAAAAATTATCCAATCTTGTTTTACCCATAACTTCTTCATTTTAAATCCGTTTTAGTGAATCAAATTGCTATGGTTTCATATTGAACTCTATTTTATGAATCTAAATAGAAAAATTATAGGTTTATAGTCGGAAAAATAAGTTACAAGTCGTTTTTGTAAAGGTAGTCATTTCAGTCGAAAGAACGACGTCTAGATGACCATTTTAGAAAACATACTTTCACTTTGAGTTTAACCATAATTTTTTGATATAGTTTCATGTTCATAATAAAAATCATTTTCTCAGAATAACAACTTTTAAATCAAAGTTTATCATAGTTTTTAATTAACTAACCCAAAACAGCCCGCGGTGTTACTACGACGGCGTAAATCCGATTTTACGGTGTTTTTCGTGTTTCCAGGTTTTAAATCATTAAGTTAGCATATCATATAGATATAGAACATGTGTTTAGTTAATTTTAAAAGTCAAGTTAGAAGGATTAACTTTTGTTTGCGAACAAGTTTAGAATTAACTAAACTATGTTCTAGTGATTACAAGTTTAAACCTTCGAATAAGATAGCTTTATATGTATGAATCGAATGATGTTATGAACATCATTACTACCTTAAGTTCCTTGGATAAACCTACTGGAAAATAGAAAAATGGATCTAGCTTCAACGGATCCTTGGTTGGCTCGAAGTTCTTGAAGCAGAATCATGACACGAAAACAAGTTCAAGTAAGATCATCACTTGAAATAAGATTGTTATAGTTATAGAAATTGAACCAAAGTTTGAATATGATTATTACCTTGTATTAGAATGATAACCTACTGTAAGAAACAAAGATTTCTTGAGGTTGGATGATCACCTTACAAGATTGGAAGTGAGCTAGCAAACTTGAAAGTATTCTTGATTTTATGTAACTAGAACTTGTAGAATTTATGAAGAACACTTAGAACTTGAAGATAGAACTTGAGAGAGATCAATTAGATGAAGAAAATTGAAGAATGAAAGTGTTTGTAGGTGTTTTTGATCGTTGGTGTATGGATTAGATATAAAGGATATGTAATTTTGTTTTCATGTAAATAAGTCATGAATGATTACTCATATTTTTGTAATTTTATGAGATATTTCATGCTAGTTGCCAAATGATGGTTCCCACATGTGTTAGGTGACTCACATGGGCTGCTAAGAGCTGATCATTGGAGTATATATACCGATAGTACATACATCTAAAAGTTGTGTATTGTACGAGTACGAATACGAGTGCATACGAGTAGAATTGTTGATGAAACTGAACGAGGATGTAATTGTAAGCATTTTTGTTAAGTAGAAGTATTTTGATAAGTGTATTGAATTCTTTCAAAAGTGTATAAATACATATTAAAACACTACATGTATATACATTTTAACTGAGTCGTTAAGTCATCGTTAGTCGTTACATGTAAGTGTTGTTTTGAAACCTTTAGGTTAACGATCTTGTTAAATGTTGTTAACCCAATGTTTATAATATCAAATGAGATTTTAAATTATTATATTATCATGATATTATCATGTATGAATATCTCTTAATATGATATATATACATTAAATGTCTTTACAACGATAATCGTTACATATATGTCTCGTTTAAAAATCATTAAGTTAGTGGTCTTGTTTTTACATATGTAGTTCATTGTTAATATACTTAATGATATGTTTACTTATCATAGTATCATGTTAACTATATATATATATCCATATATATGTCATCATATAGTTTTTACAAATTTTAACGTTCGTGAATCACCGGTCAACTTGGGTGGTCAATTGTCTATATGAAACATATTTCAATTAATCAAGTCTTAACAAGTTTGATTGCTTAACATGTTGAAAACATTTAATCATGTAAATATCAATCTCAATTAATATATATAAACATGGAAAAGTTCGGGTCACTACAGATGAGGTATGAGGTCATGTTCATGTGGCCTCGGGCTCGGGTCTCGGGCTCGTTTTGTGTAAAATCTCATTCGCGCGTGGTTCGTTTTGAGTGCCATTAACCGTACCGAATCTCCGGAACGTTAACTAGTCGTTGAAACAAAATCACCGTGTTTAATTCATTAAGTAAATAATAAATTAAATTTCTTTCGTAAGTTCAATAACTATTAACAATAATTATTATATCGTTTTTCTGAGTTCCGTTAACTTAAAAAGTTTTCTAGGCGATTAACTTTAATCGTGTCATTTATAGTTTAATTTGTCAATCGAATTAAGTTCACTAATTAATATAACATATTAATTCAAGTAATCCACTAAGGATCAAGTACGCATTTAATTACTTTAAATACGAAAAAGTTTCACGTAGCCACTGTTAACTATTCTGAAAAAAGAAAAAAAAAATCGGCGTATGAAAATCGTATGATTTAACTAACAATCATCAAGTATTTAACGGAAGTTTTAACGGAAAAGCTCGGGTTGTTACAACATCTACCATTAGCAGAATTTTCCTAAAACAACAGTTACCACTCGAGTATTGAGATGGCACCATTTGAGGCACTTTATGGTAGAAAGTGTAGGTCTCCGATCTGTTAGAGTGAAGTGGGGGATAGACAAATTACGGGTCCAGAAATTATCCAAGAAACTACAGAGAAAATCATTCAAATTCAACAACGGTTGAAAACCGCCCAAAGTCGACAAAAGAGCTACGCGGACAGTAAAAGAAAAGATATAGAATTTGAAATTGGTGATATGGTCATGCTTAAGGTATCACCTTGTAAAGGTGTTGTTCGATTTGGTAAACGGGGGAAACTGAATCCAAGGTACATTGGACCATTCAAAATTATAGATCGTATCGGACCAGTAGCTTACCGACTTGAATTATCTCAACAACTCACCAGCGTACATGATACTTTTCACGTATCGAATCTGAAGAAATGATTAGCCAAAGAAGATCTCACTATTTCTTTAGACGAAATTCAAATCGATGAAAAACTTCAATTCATTGAAGAACCAGTCGAAATAATGGATCATGAGGTTAAAGGACTTAAGTAAAACAAAATACCAATCGTTAAGGTTCGATGGAATGCTTGTAGAGGACCCGAGTTCACCTTGGAGCGTGAAGACCAGATGAAGAAGAAATACCCGCACTTATTTCCAGAAGATGTGTCAACACCTCCAACTGCTTAAAATTTCGGGACGAAATTTATTTAACGGGTAGGTATTGTAGTGACCAGAACTTTTCCATGATTATATATTATATGAGATTAATATTTACATGAATAAATGTTTCCCACATGTTAAGCAATCAAATTTGTTAAGACTTGATTAATTGAAATGAGTTTATGTAGACAATTGACCACTCCGTTTGCCTGATGATTCACGAACGTCATAACTTGTGATAATTATATAATCATTTTTTTTATGATGTAAGTTTTTATTTTATATATATATATATAAGAAGAAATACAATTAAATCAAAGATGTACAACTAAAATACTATTTGCTACAGTAAAACACTATTTGCTACAGTAAAACATTATTTGCTACAATAAAACACTATTTGGTACAGTAAATTTTTGCTTTACTACAGTAAACACTCTTTACTACAGTAACACTATTTACTCGTATCCAATTCGTATTCGTACTCGTACAATACACAACTTCTAAATGTATATACTATTGGTATATACACTTCAATGATCAGCTCTTAGCAGCCTTAATGAGTCACCTAAACATGTGGGAACCATCATTTGGCAACTAGCATGAAATATCTAACAAAAATACAAACTAATGGAACCTTATATTCAAGGGTAGGATCACGTTTTTCTTCACCAACCATAAACACATTTTCATTCCAACTATTATGCATCAAATTACTCTCTCTCAATTCCTCTCTTATTGTTCTAAGTGTTCTTCATCATTTTCTTCATAATCTATCTCAATCTAGCTTAATCTAGTTAACCTAGATCAACATACAAAACAACTACTCCAGAACACTTCATAAACACTTTAAAGTTTACAAGTTTACTTCCAAGCTTTCTAATCCATTCCAAGTAATCATCTAAGATCAAGAAACCTCTGTTATTTATAGTAGGTTATCATTCTAATTCAAGGTATAATTCATATTCAAACTTTGATTCAATTTCTATAACTATAACAATCTTAATTCGAGTAGAAATCTTACTTGAACTTGTTTTCGTGTCATGATTCTACTTCAAGAACTTTCAAGCCATCCAAGATTCTTTGAAGCTAGATCAATTTTTATCACTTCCAGTAGGTTTACCTACTAAACTTGAGATAGTAATGATGTTCATAACATCATTCGATTCATATATATAAAACTATTTTATTCGAAGATTATAACATGTAATCACTAGAACATAGTTTAGTTAACTCTAAACTTGTTCGCAAACAAAGTTAATCCTTCTAACTTAACTTTTAAAATCAACTAAACACATGTTCTATATCTATATGATATGCTAACTTAATGATTTAAAACCTGAAAACACGAAGAACACCGTAAAACCGGACATACGCCGTCGTAGTAACACCGCGGGCTGTTTTGGGTTAGATAATTAAAAACTATGATAAACTTTGATTTAAAAGTTATTCTTCTGGAAAAATGATTTTTCTTATGAACATGAAACTATATCCAAAAATCATGGTTAAACTCAAAGTGGAAGTGTGCTTTTCAAAATGGTCATCAAGACGTCGTTCTTTCGACTGAAATAACTACCTCTTAAAAAAATGACTTGTAACCTGTATTTCCGACTATAAACTTATACTTTTTCTGTTTAGTTTCATGAATTTCAGTTCATTATGAAACCATAGCAACTTGAATCACTCAAAACGGATTTAAAACGAAGAAGTTATGGGTAAAACAAATGGAATATTTTTTGCTTGTTGTAGCTACGTGAAATTTGTAACAAATCTATTCTAACCATAACTTAACTAACTTATATTGTATTATACATGTACTCTAACATATTATGTAACCTCGATAGACCATAGACACGTATACAATGTTTTGACATATCATATCGACCCATATATATATATTATTTGGGAACAACCATAGACACTCTATATGCAATAATGTTCGAGTTAGCTATACAGGGTTGAGGTTGATTCTAAAATAATATATATACTTTGAGTTATGATCTAGCCTGAGACTTGTATACACTGGGTCGTGGATTGATTCGAGATAATATATATTGATTTAATTCTGTACATCTAACTGTGGACAACTAGTTGTAGATTACTAACGTTGGACTGTTAACTTAACAAACTTAAATCGTTAAAACGTAATAAAACATATTGCGAATATATTTCGATCAAACTTTGATATATATGTATATATTTGTTATAGGTTCGTGAATCGATCAGTGGCCAAGTCTAATTCTTAACGAATTAAGAATCTGTGAAAGTGAGTTATAGTCCCACTTTTAAAATCTAATATTTTGGGATGAGAATACATGCAGTTTTATAAATGTTTTACAAAATAGACATAAGTATGCGAAACTACATTCTATGGTTGAATTATTATTACCGAATATCACCCTTTTTAGTCTGGTAATCTAAGAATTAGGGAACATAAACCCTAATTGACGTGAATCCTAAAGATAGATCTATTGGGCCTAACAAACCCCATCCGGGTTACGGATGCTTTAGTACTTCGATTTTATCATGTCCGATGAGAGTCCCGGAATGATGGGATATTCTAGATGCGTTCTGTTAATGTCGGTTACTAGGTGTTCACCATATGAATGATTTTTATCTCTATACAGTTTATGCGAAATGCCTGATATGAGATGGATGTTTATGAAAAATGAAATCTTGTGGTCTATTATTATAATTTGATATATATAGGTTAAACCTATAACTCACCAACATTTTTGTTGATGTTTTTAAGCATGTTTATTCTCAGGTGATTATTAAGAGCTTCCGCTGTTGCATGCTAATTAAGGACAAGAATTGGAGTCAGCATGCTTGCAATATATTGTTTAAAAACTGCATTCGGAGATTTAAATCGATGCGTAATATTATTGTAAACCATTATGTAATGGTCATGTGAAAAATGTTATCTTTTAGATTATCATTACTGGATAATCTACGTTATGATTTTAAAACCTTTAACGATAAAATAAAGGTTATGGTTTGTTTTAAAAACGAATGTAGTCTTTGAAAAACGTCTCATATAGAGGTCAATACCTCACAAGGAAATCAATTAATATGAAATGTTTATAATCGATATGAACGAGACATTTCAGTAAGTGTTTAATTCTTGTTTGAGTTAGGATTTGAGTTAGTTAGGGTTATAAACCCCATTTCTCATGAAATTGGGGGTTTTGTTGTATTGTTAGTTAATGTAAACCTAATTATTATGGGTGTAGGGTTTGATGATGAATTTGGAAGTATTTGTCATGGATTTGGGTGTTAGTCACTAGTTTATAAGTGTATTGGTGGTTTTGATGTTCTTAAGAACATGTTTGCTAGTCAAAATGGGTGTTGACTTGGTTTGGTGTCAAAATGAGTTTTGAGTCACGTTTTGGTGAATTAAGTATGTAAATACTTGGTTTAGGTGTTAATTGGTGTTTTGAAATATAATCACTAGCCGTTAGTGATTATGGGCATTTTTGTGACTTGGGTCAAAATGGGTGAATTGAATTGGGTCAAATTTGATGATGATACTAGTTTTGGTCAATGGATGTTTAAACACTCGTGTTAAGTGTTAAATGGCATTTTTGGAAGTAATCGCTCATGAGAAGTGATTTTGAGTCGAAATGATACTTTAACATAAGTCAAAGGTGGTAAAAAGCAATATGGGTCAATATTGCACGTGTTGTGGTTTTTGTGTAAATGGCGGTTTGAAATGATCTTTATCAAAGTAGTAATCTAGTATCGCGACCTAGGTTGGTCTAATTAGTGTAAAGTATAATTTGGGCTAAATGTACTTTGTGGTGTGGGTTTGAATTACCACCCGAAGTGGTAATTAGTTTGTGTCCATTAGGTGTTAAATGGGCGGGTTTTTGCGAGCAATGTGTGATCCCTCGACTAAGGGATGTTGGTGTCGGGTTCTCTTTTTGAGAATCTCTATTTATGTGTATATTGTACCTATATGTGATATAAGGGAAAAGGGATCAAAATAGAGAAACCTAATTCCAACCCCGATGACCTCTATGTTAACATGAAATATCCCGATGGGAAATACCGTCAACACCCGTATTTCTTACGTTTTAGCTATAACCCGGGAACATCTAAGCCACCAGGTTTTTTTAGACCATTTGTGAAAAGAACGGCTCGTATTAGGGGAGCACAATATATCCCTAGGAAATTAGCGAAACAAACCAAGTCCAAAGAAGAAGAAACAAGTGAGTCGGAATAAAGAGTTGTAATCATGCGATATAATATATGTAATATAGTGTGCTTGTGCTTTTATGATATATGTAAAAATTGCTTGTATTGTTTGTTAAGTATCTTTTATGAATCTAAACCTCATCTATTTTTACAGTATAAAAACACAAAATGGATGTTAAGGATAGACAACCAAAAATTTTAGAAGACCAACCCGGGGATATGATTGATGAAATCTTGTCTAGAGTCGGTCAGAATTCGTCGGCACAATTATTTACGGCAAAATTAGTTTGTAGAACATTTGAAGAACGTTCCAAGCATGTCTTAGTTTATAAAAGGCTTTCTTTTGAAAGATGGGGTATATCACATTGGTGAGACCTTAAGTTACGCCGTGTTTTCTTTAAAGCGTTAAATGTGGGGAACCCAAGTGCAATTTTACGCTACGGGTTAAGAACCTATTTTGACTCAACATATCCCAACATAGGACTTCGAGCTTTAGAAAGAGCTTCTAACATGCAACATAAAGAAGCATGTTATGCTTACGGGTTAGTGATGTTCGCTTCTCACCAAAGTGAGAAAAAGAACATCGGATTACAACTTTTAAATAAAACCTTCCCACAAGTGACGGATTCGGTAGTTGGGGTAAGAAACAAGGTTTTTAGATTGTTACGGGGCTGTTGGGCATTACGAAACCCTCATCCTTTTGACGACGTTACAACATGCTGCCTAGCCAACGGTCACAATGGTTATCTTCCACATAACCAAGGATGGGAAATAATATTAGTACAACCAGAATGCATGACTTGTTTTTGGACCTATGAATTACGTATTTTTATTGCTTTAGCGGAACGACTTGCGTTAAACTAGAATTGTCTTCGCATTTGCCTTGTATCAATGTTATTGTGTGCTATATTTCATGCTATATGTAAAATAGCGGTATTGTAAGTTTGTAAAAAATTGTATAAAAGTTTGAACGTGAAATATTATTGTAATCAGTTTCTCATATAGAATTGTAGTAGTTGAATTGTATTTTAGCTAATAAGTATGAACTTAACGGGTAGGTACTACCCGAATTAAAACTTATAAAACGCTAATATGAAGAAAAAGCTTTTATAAATAAGTTCATATTATGCTACGAAATACTATTGACAACTCTTAATATTCTATATGATTAACTCATTTCTTTTGGCTATTTTTGAAGGAAACTCGACACACCATGAATATGAGTGAAGAAGAATTCCGTACCTTTCTTGCTGCAAAGATAGCCGCAGTGCAGGTCGTAATGCAAAATAACAACAATAACTCTGGTTCTAGCAGTGGAACTAATTTCACAAGAAATCGTGTAGGATGCTCCTACAAAGAATTCACTGCCTGTAAACCTCTAGAATTTGATGGAACCGAAGGACCAATCGTATTGAAACGATTGACCGAGAAGGTCGAATCAGTGTTTGCCATAAGTAAGTGCACTGAAGAAGAAAAAGTAAAGTACGCTATGCATACCTTCACAGGTACTGCGTTAACATGGTGGAACACCTATCTCGAGCAGGTGAGATGTGACAACCCAAAAATTTTTGACCAAATTTAAACTTTATCTTTAAATGATTTAATGTTTTCGACACGATAAGCAAAGTCTGTAATGTTGAGTCACGAAAGTTTTGGAACTATATTCATGTAATCAATTATTCTTTGACTGTTCTCGAAGATTCACGAATAATATATATATAACTTAATGTGC